>NW_027439229.1:0-202500 GCF_964188355.1 Buteo buteo | reverse complement strand
ACGGTCGCAAAAGCATTCCAGACGCCTTTAGAAGGCCTTGAACAGAATAAACAAGAAGACGCGAAAGAAAGATCCCAATTAGAAAAACACAGGTGCGCATTCCACGATAAAGGGAACTTGGCACAAACAACCTCAATTCGGCAGTTTATCTTGACCAATTAGACTGAGACAAGTTTCGCATGCTCTAGTGTCCTGGTTTCAGCTGGGATAGAGTTAACTGTCTTCCTAGTAACTGGTGCAGTGCTATGTTTTGTGTTCAGTATGTGAAGAATGTTCATAACACACTGATGTTTTCAGTGGTTGCTCAGTAGTGCTTAGACTATAGTCAAGGATTTTTCAGCTTCTCATGCCCAGGCAGGGCACCTGACCCAAACGGGCCAACGGTGTATTCCATACCATGTGACGTCCCATCTAGTTTAGGAACTGGGAAGGGGGGGCAGGGATTCGAGGCTCGGGGACTGGCTGGGTGTCGGTCGGCGGGTGGTGAGCAATTGCCCTGCACATCATTTGTACATTTCAATCCTTTTATTACTACTGCTGTCATTTCATTAGTGTTATCATTATCATTATTAGTTTCTTCTTTTCTGTTCTATTAAACCGTTCTTATCTCAACCCAGGAGTTTTACTTCTTTTCCTGATTTTCTCCCCCATCCCACTTGGGGGGGGGGGGAGTGAGTGAGCGGCTGCGTGGTGCTTAGTTGCTGGCTGGGGTTAAACCACGACATCTAGTTAATATAGCCAATTATGTCCTATGTTTATGCGCGTGTACAGAGTGAGTATAACTAACTGTATCTTATGTTTATACGCGTGTACAGTGTCGATATAACCAATCACATTTTATGCTTGTGCGCGTGGACACCAAATGCTTGCATGCAGCAGCCAATCAAAGCTTCTAAGGAACTTAGAGAATTGTATAAGAATGATCAGCTAGGCTCAATAAACTGGTGACATTAATCATCATATTGGTGTCCAGTCATCCGGGTCCCGCATGGAATAACCCTATTACCCTACAGCTTATGATATGTCGCATGTCTGGACGCAAATCTTGAAAGCAATCATGCACTTAGGAAAATTTGAGGCTGTCATGCAGAGGTTTAACTAGAGTCTTGGCAACTCAATTTGAGACATAAAAGGTATTTGCACTACAGTACCAGGTGCAGTAAAGGAAACTGGTCTTGCAGTTCGATTCCAACACCCCATCCGCAAACAAAACGAGGCTGCTACGTTTGAGGAACATGGACGGAAATCTCACCTGCCATCCTGAAGTTATGCTGTGGCATTTCGTCACTTTCCTCGGGCTTGGTAAAGCCTTCGCAGAGCCCGAAGCAAAGGCCCATAGCTTCTTCCTGTTTGTAACAGTGGATGCCTGGGGTTTTGCAGGCTGGTTTGCTGTGGGGCACCGCTTGTACCCTCGATTTGCCTTCACACATGCGTCTTTGTACTAAAAAAGGAAAATTGCCAGTCATGACGTTATACTAGCCACAGGGCAATAGAGTGCACTGCTTGTAAGAGCATTTAATACAGCAAATAATCCTTAAATATCTTGATTTTTTTGGACAGTTTAGTCACGTGCTTAGAGTCTGACCGCCAACAGGATCTAACAAGAAGAACTATTAAGATAAGTAGAGCTGCATTTAAAAAAGTGGGGGTTCTCTTTCCTCTCCTGAGGGTTTATCACCCAGAGCAGGCTGAAGTTCTGATCCTGCAAACTGCTCCCCAGTGCTTGAATGCTCACTCTGGGAAGCAAACTCTTTGGCAGGTCCAATCTTTGTTTACTTTCTAGTTTGAATGAAATGAAAGCAGACGTTTAGCAATAAATGCAGCATGATGCTCCTTACCTTGCACTCCTTTTCCTCTAAGAGATCTTTACCTTAGACTAGTTGAGGATATTCTTTCCCAAACCAGGCACTGAAAACAAACCACTACCAGTATCACCTCATTTTCAGCAACTTCTGATGCATCAACCCAGTGTGCCTTCCAAAATGTACCATGCTGCACAGCTGCATGAAATAAACTGGGGACGTTTAAAATGCTCTTTGGCCTGCAGCACACAGCACACATCTCAGTTGTTTGCTGTATTCTTGGTATGAGGCAGCAAAATGAACAAAGCCAGGCTACACATAAGGGGGGTAGAGGGAGAAGGTCTGGATCCTGCACGGTTTCGGGGGAAGGGGGAAGGAAGGGAACCTATTTTGTTCTCAAAATGCAACCGTGATGTTTTCCAAATACCTTGCTGACCAGACCAAGACAAGATTTTTGAATGTTAGCAGCAATTAAAAGAGCACATTTCAGTATTTCAAGCGCGTTGCTGTGCAAGGTGGAGAATGCATGAATCAGAGGAACATGCCACACTTTCCTGCTGCAGGTGTTTGCCTAACAACTGAGAGGGGAGCACAGCACTGGCTGCTGTGGGAGGCTACCCAGTAAGGACCGGTGCTGACTGCAGGGAGGAAGAACCCAATACCTTCCCATGCCCTCAGTAGCTCTCAACGACAGCAAACAACCAGAAGAGCTGTTTTATCCTGAAGCACATGGCAGGGCAGCTGCAGGAAGTTTCTGCTGCCGTTGCACACCTTGCCACCCACCCAGCTGTCGTCAGTCCTATTACAGCACACAGAAACACCGATGTTTCATGCACATGCCTGCACAGAAACACACGCAGAGGGAAAAAAACCCTTGGGTGTCACACAGAGAAACAGCACTGACAACCTTGTCCTCCGACAGAGTCACTGCAGTGTCTTCCCTGATCAAGAAGCAGCATGCCTCGTGGCAGGATCACCATCGCAAGTGTATCGCTTGCATTCATCTCCATCTTAATCTACCGGCTGGCACTTGCTCCCTCCAGGCTGTAGCCGGGATAAAAGCGATGCAGTTTACAAGAAGCACAGCACCGTGTGAGCCCGCTGTGTATTTATAAAAACGGCTACAAACACTAAAGCTCTGCAGGGACCGCTGACCCACACAGAGGCTGTGTTTTCTGAAGAGGGAGTCTGTGTGAAACCCACAAACCCAGGACTGCGACCCCCCTCACCCTGCCCCTTCTCTCCTTCCCTCAGCCGGGCCCGGCTCCCACACCCCCACGCCCGCCCAAGGGCCTCGCTCGCCTCACGGGCAGCCCCAGCCCTCACCTCAGCCGGGCCGCAGCTGGAGCAGAGACTGCAGAGACCAACATGGCCGCCCGGCAGCCCCGTGCCCCAGGACTACAGCTCCCAGCATGCCCCGGGAACCACCAGGGCCCCCGGCAGCCCCGTGCCCCAGGACTACAGCTCCCAGCATGCCCCGGGGCGCTCCTTCCTGCTGCCTGACCCTGCAGGGACACCGGCCCCGGCCCGGCCCCGGCCCCCGCAGGCCTCATGGCCGCCTGCCTGGGGGAGGACGAGGGCGAGACCCCAATGGTCCCTTTATGTTGAATGTGTACTGTGGTTTCCACATCCACTCCGGAGCTCCCTGCAGTGGCGGATCTGGTAGTTGCGAGGCTGCCTGAGGGCTGGCAGCCCAAGCTCCTTGCGTTTGTGTCATCACGCGAGGGGCTTTCATGGTCGGTGTAAAGTTTCTCTTCTTCCTGTATTCTTGGTGGTATTGTCATCTTTCTTAGCAGAAGCTGTACATTTGCTCTTAATGTGTCCACGTTTGCCACAGTTAAAACACTTGACCAAGGGTGTCTTACTGGCCTTGTGCTTCTTTGTAGCTCCTTGTGAAGCTGCATGTTTTCTTTCATGCCCTCATTCATGTCGTGGTGGTCGTAGATTGTCTATTAATAAACTGTGCAAAAGGTTCTTTATGCTCCTGTTTCACCTGAGTGAAAGTATGGCTTCGCATATTGTCTGGTATGGTAAGAAAAGCTTGATATGCCAAGATCTGTGATAGGTGATGAACCTCAGTGATACATTGTAACTGAGCGTTCCCTGATGCAAAGGGTCCAATACTCATCACCATCTGCGTGGTTACTCCCCATAAGGGATCTGTTTGTTGTCATGGTGTTGCTTGTTCCCGATCACAGAGCATCTCCCATTGTCGGAAAAACACTAGCATTTCGGAGGGCTCTAAAACTAACTGTGCTATCTGTTTAATATCTTGAGGTATCAGCGTATCAGCAGAAAAAATGAATCGCAGTATTTGGTGAGCTAACGCAGATTTGATTCCATACTGACTCACAGCATTCTTTAATTTTTCAATGACCTTCTAGTCAAACGCTTCCCATTTTTTCTGTCCATTTAATGCAATAACTGGAAATGCTTGGAGGTTAGTCCCTTCTATAATGGCATCTTTTATTACTCCCCTCCAATGTCTCTGCCTTTCTTCTGCAGCGGCTACTGCAGGCGGCTCCGCGCCTATCGCGGGCGCAGTCGGTTTCACCGTCTCCGGTTCCGAGAGGCGGGATGGATGAACGGGCGGTGGCGGGGGCGCAGATGGTTCTGCCCGGGGGCCGGCCGCGGCCGCGCCTGGCGGCGGCCGCTCTGCGGCCGGCGGACACGGGCCGCTGCAAGGCGGCGCGGGGGGGGGGGGGCGGGAGAGGGGGAAAGCGGTGGTTCTTGATCGTTTCCCGGGCTTCCCTCGTTTTTAGGGGAGGAAGGCTCAGTGTCTATTGCCGATACTGAGCGGGGCTGAGATTCCCTCGGGCGGTAATAGGCACCCCCTTGTTTAGGACTGCGCCGTCCTGTTTCTGGGTGGCCAGGTGAACTATTTAAAAGCTCAGTAGCTGACACTTTCATAGGGGCAACAACCCCTCTAACAGTTTTCGTGGTTTCCGAGTCGAAAATACGTGTGGACTCAGGAGTAGTAATCTCAGTGCCCCACATTGCGGAGGCAGCCTTGGCCATTTTTTTTTCTGCTATCATTTGTAGAAGGTGATTTATTACTTCTCGCCGAGTCTGTCCGAAAGCTTTTGCGGTACGACTCCCCTTAATCGTCTCGTCCCATAACTTATCTCCCAGTTCACGCCACTTTGTGGTGGAGAACAACATGTGGGTGTCTTTAAAGTAACCCCATTGCTGTCCTAATTTCATCAACTTGATGAGTTGTTTTACCGTTGTCTCGATCCCTCTCTTAGAGAGGATACTTGCGAGCAACATTGCCGCAGCTTCCACTTCCATTGCTGCGGTTTATCCTGCTACAGCTTCTATTTCCCTTGCTGTGCTTTACCCTCTGGGAGGCGAGGGGCCAACTCCCGCCGTTGTCTGCTCTGACTATGCACCCAAGCAGCACTTCTTCCAGCCGATTAGTCCCCCAGTCCCCTCCTC
Organism: Buteo buteo; assembly: GCF_964188355.1. Lineage (NCBI taxonomy): Eukaryota > Metazoa > Chordata > Aves > Accipitriformes > Accipitridae > Buteo > Buteo buteo. The sequence goes on along the minus strand of NW_027439229.1, from coordinate 197,260 downwards.
TCGCTGCTTACCGCAGTCTCGGAGAATTGACTCAGGCGCAACCATCCTCTGCTACCAGATGTCGGAGTGGGGGTCGGTACCGGAGTAACGATGAAATCTCAACATGAGTATAGTCGTTCTCCCTTATTACAGGTTTTTACAGGGTTTATATAGAAAAAGGTGATAACACGCACTAACTACAGTGTTATTATTGGCTAAGCTTCTATGTCCATGCGCCTTGAGCATTACTCTAATTGGTATAATACCACATTTCACGTGACGATATCTTATCCTCTATTGGCTGTGCAAACTTCTTCACGAGGTGTCCAGCAGTTACTGATCTCATCCTTCAGCATCCAGGTGTTGTTAGTCAGGCTCTTCTTATCTTCCTTTTTCCCAGCGTACAAGGACACAGCGTCCTTGTCTGTTTCAGCACTTTGTAAACTTATGCTTCGCTCCCAAATACCTGCTGGATTGCTCATATGCCTTTGCCCAGCCAAGAAATCCTCAACAGAAAACCATTTACAAAAAGGGTAAGATGAAACTTCAGCAGATCTACGAACAAAAGCCTTCACAGAGGAAAATTACTTGTGTATTCCTGTAAATGCTATCAGTCCTAAAAGAAACCAACAGACAGATACATGAAACCAACGTGCACATCACATGAAACACTCATACTAATGACTGGTAACTCAGAGTAACTGTATGTAATGTACTTCAGTGTTAACGCCGAATTTGAAAGCAAGGCAATCATGTTAAACAAAAGCGTGACCTGAATTTGCCAGGTTGTCTCTAAAGAGTTGTAAGCTTCTGTGACAGCAACAGATAATGTATTTGGAAAGTAAATTTAGCCTTATTGAATTACGCCTTGCTTAAGGAGATGTAAATTAGTATCTTCTTCCCTTTCAGCTTTCTACAAATAGCCTTTTCTTACACGCACTTTATGTAAATGTCATCACGTTACCTCGCGTAGGCAATTAAAGCATCAGGTGAAACATCCATCTGATGCCACGCTGGGCATGTATGTTCTTCAGATTCCAGCAATGCTGTTCTAATACCTCTGTATAATTAGAATAATCAAAATAGTATTTAGCCAAACTAAGGAAGTTTTGGGGGTTCTCATCAATTATAAAAGCACACATATGATTAATGGGTGAATATGGTCTTGAATTGAGAGCATGAAGCTAGAAATGTTCAACAGTGTAAAAAATCTCTAGTATGCAGCAAATAACTATACAGTTTTGATATTTCACTATTGTAACATCTGAAGATGTAGCATAGGCTGTGTCTTGATGTTTCAACTAGTCTCTTTCCCACCATCTAGTACAGTGAGAAGTCCCCAACCTCAAGGTTAATGAATAAAACACGTCTCAAAAAAACAGTAGTAGGTTCGAGTTCTGAAGGTTTTAACCAACTCTCCTGTGGAGAAGAATGTGAATTAAATGCCTAACTATCCCTTTGTTGCAGACCACCAAAAGTCCCCAGAGTTGGCTATATAATTTTGTATGAGAGAAAGGGCTGTGGACAAACTAAACGCATTCCATATCTAACACTGTAATCACCTGCACAGTTAGCCACTCTTCTCATACTCGTCCTTCTGCATGTAAAGAAGATTTAACTAGACACGTAAAAAAGGGGGAAAAGCTTCCTGGCTTTCTTTTGCCCTTTATACGAGAAGAGCGCTTTCGTATTCAATTCGTATTAAATATTAAATAGAACTGGTAACAAAGTTATTTGGTTATCTCCTCCTTCTGCTTTCAGAAGATCAGATGTGATGTTCTGAATCAACAAATATGGGAGTAACACTTACATTCATCACAATAACTGTTTCCACAGCAGGGAATAACAGCTGCATCAGTCATTAGATCCTTACAAATGAGACATAACAACTCGTCTGGAACAGGATCATCATCATCTGAGGAGGAGGATGGCTCCTCTGGTAAAAAGGGAGGCTTTTCCTTCTTTTCTCTAGCAGAAGCTTCCCTGGAGGAAGGGCGGGGAAGGAAAAAGAAACAAGTTAAAGATGGGCAAAGGAAAACTTTTCCAAGCTTTGGATTTTACCAAAGGAAGAGAAGAGATGGAATTCTTCTCACTCCACATTAGCCTTCTAAAACACAGGTGCTTAGTTTAAACTACTTTTCTACAGCCACAACACTAGAAAGGGAGGGGGGAGCACTTTTCTTTCTGCAGAACTCTCCCATTCATTGGATCAACTAAGAAAGAAGCTCAGACTAGGAAAATATTTTTTTGACAGCTAGAAATCAGGCAAAATGAATCCCACCTCTCCTTTGCCAGAGGATAAATGTAAATTGCAGGCACAGGATAAAGGTAGTCTCCGAGTAATTACATTTTCTAAAAGGAAGACGTCTATGTTACAGCTTCTACAAAAGGAGATCCATGACGGAAAACCAAAAGTGCTACCAAGTGCATTTTAAAACAGCCACTCTTGTCAGCACACGGTAGTATTTTCTCAGTTTATAGCAACAGGAAAACGTCAGTCTGTTTCACACATGGGATTTAATAGAAGTCAGAGGGGGAGGAAATCTCAGGCCAACAGCTACCTGTTGAATTTGGCAAGAAGCCTTTGAAACAGAAAACAGAAGCAAAATGAGCTTTCAAGGAGAACGACTCCCCTGTAAACACTACTGAAGTGTTTTGCAGAAACGCAGATTCTTAGCATACCGCAAGTTTAGCCAACTTCCAGGGGCGTGAGCAGTAGGACCACCCTCTTTTAATATTAGAAAGTACCACAGGTTTTCAGGTTAAGGTACAATGACAGCGCTTCCTCCCTTGGAATGACAGATGCTGGCCAACTGGGTTGCATTGCCGCTCAGATATTTATGCGTGCTTTCTCTCCTTCACTTTTTGGTCAGTCCACTTAGTTCCATACTTAGGCATTAATAGTTGGTATTGCGTATTTTCCAGATCTTGTCAGCATAGCACCCTTCGTATTGGGATCCTTCACCTTTGTCATGAAACTCTGTGGAATTCCCGTGCTCTTTTTAACTCTGGGAACAGACTCAAAGTTTTTGTCCTGTTCAAGAAAAGAGAGGCAGATGTACCTCAAGACCCACACTTAAAATGACATTTCCCTGATGATTTTAAGCAGCAAAAGCCTTTAATCCTCTCCTTTTACCTAGCGTCACGGTTGCTCAACTGAAATACTTATTTTCCTACATGAATATAGCCAGGATGTTCCAAAGGCTTGAGCAGGGGTTTGAACTCCAGCAACATTCTTTGGCTTAACTTCAGGTTCCTTAAGGCTGACATATCCCTTAGCTCACCATCCACTCAGAGAAGAGACACAAACCTGCTGCTCCTCCTCCAAAGCACAATTCAGAGCAAGAGCTTAATCTTGTGCTCTGAATCAGTCACTGGAGAAACCTACACTCACCGTCTATAGGTGAAGGTTGAATTCATACCTCACGTGTATACCTTCAGTGACTAACGTGAAATGGCATCAATACTCAACCAGGGACTTAGTGTAATTACAACACGCAAATATGCAATAGATGGGGTCAAGAGAAATGTCTTGGTTTTGATACAAAATAATAAAAACTGTGAACTGTCATTAAAAAGAGTGGAAAACAGAAAAAATTCCAGTAATACTGAAGTATATAAAATATGCATGAAAGTTCATAGAGAAAGATCTATGGACATACCTTAATGTCTACGACCTAGAAAGAAAATTCCACCTTTATAATTCCAACTTCCCCTTGAATTTGGAAGGGCTCTGCAACATTGCCATATAACCTCTGCCTTTCACCCCAAGAGAAACAATTCTTAATATGAGTGTTCATGTATTTGTTGTGTAACTGTGAAGTTATAACCATTAAAACCTAGAGTAACACCAGAAGTCCCCCTAAAATCATACCCCATTTTTCAAGCAGTTCTTTATGTAGTGGCCAGGTCTTCCGCAACAAAAGCAACTATATGATGGTGGAGGCGGACCCAAGGGTTTCTTCATGTAACTAAAAGGTTTGAGGGGGGAAAAAGAAAACGGTAGGCATGTGTCTCTCTTGTTAAAACACACATCTCTGCCATTTTCCCATAATCTTCAATGAACAGATTGGACACGATCAACACTTACCTGACCGGATCGTATTCATGGCAGGACTGTACCATCAAAGCTTTTAGTTCATCTTCTCGGAAGCACTGGCTTCAGCCAGATTGGCAGTCTGTTTCACAGGTAATTATTTGACACGCACATTGGAAACACATTTAAGCCCACACAGCCAAAGACAACACCACTCACCCCATCCTGTAAAGAGCAGCACAGCGCTAGCTGAGGTTGCATAAAAACAGTGGCTTACGTAAAATACAGCTGTACTGAAGATGTTCTGGGGAGTCCTTACGCCATTACAGGGTGTTTATGTGCCTGTTAACCTACCTGAAAAGAGCATCCTAGGGCACTCAAAACCTTAGGCTCTCTTTGAGCCTTCCACGAAGGCTTGTGTAACTAATCCAATTTTCTCCCAAGTGGACTGAGGCCATGTGCAGCAAAAATTACACTATCCAGTATTTTTAAGCTCCAGGCTAGTTGAAGGAGGAGACATCCACTGTATGCTTAATTGAGAAAGATGTATGCAAGGACCATTATTTAATTCAATTTTGCAGCATTCAAAGACACACAACTTAAGATTTGGGGAAGTTGCTTTTGCTTCCTGAAAGTCAGCTTCCGATACAGAAGCACGGTTTAACCTTCAGGTGCACAATCTCTCTTAAATCCTCCACAGAGCTGATGGCGATAGGCACGTCTTGTGTCCCTGAATACCTGGGACTAGGAAAAGGCCTTCTCAGAACGTGTCTTCCCGGCCTTAAAAAGGATGAGACATCCAGCAACCACCCTTACCATGTGTATTCTAAGAGAAAAAGAAATACTGGCAACACTGTTTGTCATGGGGAGGAGGAATACAGCTGGAAAACTGTGAAGAAAACCATGGAACAGCAACACAAGATTCTGGCTGCGATGTGTGTTATTTCATGAAAAACAACTTGAAGTAAAAAATGATGGTTGGTGGGAGTTGTGCATAGTAACATGTAGCTGGAGTAGGGTCAGAATACTTAAACCAGGGAATTAGAAAGATATTTTGAACATTGGCAGATATAATACAGATAGTAATTCAGGAGCAGAGCGCAAGAAAAAAAACTCCTAAGGGAAGATTCCTAATGGCCTCTTTCATACACACAGCATTTCTTTCTGTGGAGGCGAGAGCAGGCTGAAAACCACAGAAGACAGCCAGGAAGAGCAGAAAATTCACGGCAGTAAATACACATACCGCAAAGCCTGTTCTAGCTTGACCTTGCACAGGGTCACATGTACCCTCATTTCCCAAGAGCCGGTGTGACGGGTACACTTGACCCCATAACCAAACTAGCCGTAGTTTGGTACAGGCTCCAAAGGAGGTAAAGGAGCCATAGCCAGGCCAAGAACTCCTCTAGTTTCAATCTCTTCTCTGAAAACCCACAAAGGAGCCGAGTGACCCAGTGAGCACCGCTGCCTGTCACCTTGGAACACTCATCATGCGATTAACACAGGAATAGCGGGTGGTTTTTCCAAGACTCATTTATCAAGGAGCAAAGGAAGCTGTGGGCACAAGGAGTCTCATGCATACCCTTCCCATTGCATGTGATTTGACTAGGAGCCAGCCACTTTAGCCCATAAATATGACAGCCTAAGGGAGCCTTCTTTCAGCTCTCCCTGCCAGGCAGCGTGGCTGCACGGCAGTGATCTCCCCTTGAGCTGGGACGCCTCTCAAGGTTGCTCCTCGAGGCAGAGAGACCTGTTCTCAATAGCAGGTCTTTGCTAAGTGACTGACAGCATGCTGAATTCATACTAAGGAAACAGTACTAATCCATGTAGCTACTTAATATTAACTATTATAAACTTTGTACAGATAATTCCATTAGACATAAACTGTTGTCCAAGTCTGAGACGAAGATTGGACCGAGCCACACCTAGGCTCCATAAGGGGTTTAGAAAGCAAGGGGGTCCCCTCTGAACCTCGCGACTCAACAGGAGGGTCTTCCTTACCCTTTTGCGTCTCCGGTCTCTGTGTGAATCCTTCCAGCTCGATCCTAACTCAGTTCTCCTTCGTACGTTTCTTCCGTGCAGTAATTAATAAGGCGAACCTTGCCGTCCAACTTACTGAACCTCGGGAAACCACTGTCAAACTTTGTTTGTTAAATTCCCCAAATATACTGAACTCTGTCAAATTATTATTTTACCTCAATAAAACACACTGATGCTTCTCTCCTCCTGAGCGAGGTGCATTCCGCCCCTTGGCGAGAGACTGGCGCAGCCGGCAGGATCCTGAATCTGGACTCGCGACAGCCCGCAGCACAGCCTGCATGGGGTGAAAGGCATGCATCAGACCTCGGGGCCATCAGACCCACAGGGAGGCCTAGGGACAGCAAGGGCACCTGCTGTGGCCCCACCAGAGCACGCTTGCTCCAAAGCATGGAGCTGCCGGCTGCAGAGGAGGCCGCCCTGCCTTCCCCTGGCCCGCGGACACGAAACACCGACCTCCAGCTCTCAGGGCTCGGGCCGGCGACCCTCGCGGCAGCAGCAGGAACCGCTCTGACCCTGGTCGTGGGGCCGTCCCTGGGGCTGAGCACTCAACTGGGCCACGGCAGGGCCCGTGGGTGATCACCGAGGTCTCCCCCCAGGCCCCTCCGCCCTGGGAGATACCTGCTCCTGCAGCTCCCCTGGCCCTTTCCCTGGACCCCCCTCGCCCCGCCTGCCCCCAGCCCATCTCTCCCCCATTTCTCCTCAGGCTGCTCGGGCTCTGCCCCCTCCGGCCCTGCCCCAGGCCGGCTGTGACTGACAGGCCGCCTCCGGCTCCGCTGATTGGCTCAGCCATGGCCAATGGCACAGCTGTTGCTGGGCGGGCAGGGGCTGCCTCTCCTCGCAGAGCCCGCCCACCCCCCCCAGCTGCTCCTCAGCCAGCCGGGGCACTGGGCCTGCGGAGAGACGGCAGCGGGAAGGGCCCTTCGGTCCGGAGCTGTTCCCTCGGCAGCGCTTGCGAGGTGTGCGCGCAGCTCTGCCGTCCCTCAGTGCTGCTGTGGGGTCTGCGCCTGCTCGGGGATGGAGGGAAGGAGAGGAGCTGCCCTGCGTTTGCTCCGGGTCGGCAAATCTTTCCCAAAAGGCGGGTCTGTCTGTGCTGCCAGCCACAGCCCTGGGCAGGAGGAGCTGCGTGACAGGAGCCCAAACCCCTCACAAATCCCCCCGTCCCCTCACAGACCCCAAACCCATCAAATCTCCTCACGGATCCCCCCAAACCCCTCAGAGACCCCGACGTCTCCTCACAAATACACTCACAGACACCCCAAACCCCTCACAGGCCCCCCCAAACCCCTCAAATACCCTCACGGATCCCCCCAAACCCCTCAGAGACCCCGACGTCTCCTCACAAATACACTCACAGATACCCCAAACCCCTCACAGGCCCCCCCAAACCCCTCAAATACCCTCACGGATCCCCCCAAACCCCTCAGAGACCCCGACGTCTCCTCACAAATACACTCACAGACACCCCAAACCCCTCACAGGCCCCCCCAAACCCCTCAAATCCCCTCACGGATCCCCCCAAACACCTCACAGACCCCAACATCCCCTCACAAATCCACTCACAGACCGCCCAAACTGCTCACGAATCCCCCCCATCCCCTCACAGACACCCCCAAACCCATCAAATCCCCTCACGGATCCCCACAAACCCCTCAGAGACCCCAACGTCTCCTCACAAATCCACTCACAGACCCCCACAAACCCTTCAAATCCTCTTGCAGACCCCCCAAACCCCTCAGAGACCCCAACATCCCCTCACAAATCCACTCGCAGACCGCACAACCCCCCCAAACCCCTCAAATCCCCTCACAGACCCCGCCAAACACCTCAGAGACCCCAACATCTCCTCACAAGTACACTCACAGAACCCCCATTGCCTCACAGACACCCCCAAACCCTTCAAATCCCCTCACAGACACCCCCATACCCTTCAGAGGCCCCAACGTCCCCTCACAAATCCCCTCCACACCTCACAAATCCCCTCACAACCCCTCCACCCCCTCACAGACCCCCCCAAACCCCTCAGAGACGCCAACATCCCCTTACAAATCCACTCGCGGACCGCCCAAGCCCCTCGCAAATCCCCCCCAAAACCCCTTGCAGACCCCGACATCCCCTCAACACCTCACAAATCCCCTCACAGACTCCCCCAAACCCCTCAGAGACCCCGCCAAACCCCTCAGAGACCCCAACATCTCCTCACAAATCCCTTCACCACCTCACAACTCCACTCACAGACCCCCCCCATTGCCTCACAGACCCCCCCAAACCCTTCAAATCCCCTCGCAGACCCCGCTAAACACCTCACAGACCCCAACATCCCCTCAACAAATCCAGTCGCGGACCGCCCAAACCCCTCGCAAATCCCCCCCCAAACCCCTCACAGACCCCCCAAACCCCTCACTGACCCCCCCCGGCCCCCACCCACCTGCACTGACCGGGCTGCAAGTGCACATTGCCAGCTCATGTCCAGCTTTTCATCCACCAGCGCACCCCCAGCTTACTCGCTGGCAGGGCAGCATGGGCACAGAGTAGGCCTTGGGGCCGTGCAAGCAGCCTTCAGCAATAGCTAAAACATGGGTGTGCTACCAACACTGGTTTGGTCACACATCCAACACTCGGCACCATATGTGCTGCTAGGAAGAAAATTAACTCCATCCCAGCCAAAAGCAGAACAGACGGTGTCTCTGTTATGGCTCGATAGCAGCTTGGTGCTGCTCTGTGTTTTATTTCTGGCTTTGCCTTATGTGGTGTATTTGGCGTGCACGCAATGGAGGGGCTGGGGCTGGTATTGCCCTACACAGTACCCCTGTCCTGTGCACTCCAGGACAAAGCTGGCACAGGGAGCAGAGGTGGGGATGATGACCTGTTAACGAGCCCCTTTGGTGCCTCTGTGGCTCAGAATTTAGCAGGACAGTCCCACCAGGGAAGCTGGGCTCCCCCAGCCTGTTGGTGGGTCCCATGCCCAGCTCCCTGCCTGCTGACACCGTGGGCATCCAGGTCCCTGTGTGCCCCGATGCGAAGTTCGGCCCAGGATTGGTGAATCCCTGGGTCTGCTGCCATTACGACCTGGACAACTGTGCTACTGATCTGTATTTATTGCTGTGCCATTACTCGGACACGAATGGTCGATCCCTGAAGCTGTCCGTCAGGAGTCTGTCATTGTAGCCCAAACCCATACCCTGGCGGGGCTGGCTCAGGCCCTTGCAGGAGGGCTGGCGCGATGGGCTTGGGGCGCGGGCGGGTGGCTTCAATTCCTCTGGGGGCTCGAGGTCGCTGGGCTGGTCCCGCAACAGCCGGCTGGCTGAGTTGGACAGCCATGAGGGCCGGGGTGGAGGCGGGCGGGCCGGGCGGCTGTCCGGGCTGGCGGAGGCCCGTTCCCTGCTGCTCTGTGGCAGGCGGGCCGGTTTTGCAGGCACAGGTGATGGCTCTTGCTGTCGGGTCCAGCTCTCCGGGGTGCTGCAGCGGCTGCTCCGGCTGTCCAGGCCCGAGGAGCAGCTGCTGGTGTCGGACCAGGCTCGCGAAGCTGCGGAGAGGCGCCTGCGGAGAGAGGAGGCTGCTGAGGCCCCACCGCGGCTGTGGGGCCGGGCGGGTGTGAGGGTGCGGGGCAGCACTGGGCGCCTCACGGGGTGCGGATGCCTGGCTGCGCGTGGGAGCTGTGGGCGTGGAGAGCTCCGTGCAGAAAACGGGGCACCCCGCACCCCTCGTCTGGGGCTCTGCTCGCCTGCCCACGGCTCGTCTCCTCTCGGCCCTGACCATCCTGACCTGCCTGCTCTGCACGTGCCTGGAAGGAGACCTGCCCGCGACAGACCGAGGGGACCAAAGCTGGGCACAGCGCTGCAGGGCCAGGAGAGCCTCCTGTTCTCCTTTCTCAGCGTGCCTGGCAGAGACCAGCACTCGGCTCCCCTGCCTGTCCCTGACCAGACAAGGGCGCAGCCTCGGCTCTCTGTTCAGCGAGATGCTCTCCATCCTCTCTTCAGAATACGTATCCAAAGAGATACGTACCCCTGCACAGAAAAAAACCCTGCCTGTGCTGAGAACACGCATGCTGGCAGTGCTCAGGTGCAGATGGGACAGGCTGACTCTTTCTCCAAAGCAAGGCCGAGAGCTGGGAAGGCTCCTCACCACGGTCTGAGTTGCTGGGACACCCTGGTCGAGGTGAACCTCTGGGATTTACGGCATCACCTAACAGGGTGATTTCTGCTGGCAGGTTCACTGGCAGGAAGATGTCATATTGCGCTTCTCACTTTCTATGGCAATGTCATCCCTCGTTTTTCTTCCTGACCTTGCTCATCCTACGTCTGTCGCTGGGTCTGCTCTTGTCGAGGCAGGGTCACTTTTAACTAACACTTGCCACAGGAGGAAGGGGTTTCACAAAAGAGTGCCCATGAATTGAGAGGCCAGTTAAAACATCTTACAGCAGAAATCTCAGTAGAGTTTGGCCAGTAACTGTCTCGGCACTCCACAATACCCTACCTCTAAATGCTTCATGGCTAATAGCAGCCATCTAATACAGAAGTTTGGCAAAAAAACCTCCCAACAACTCACCGTCGTCTCTTCCTCCACAGACAGATCACACAACACAGTATCATCCCAAACAGCACGGAGCCCAAGACCGCCACGGCGCCTTCTACGCAGTAGTACCAGAAATCTTGAGGATCCATAGCATTTGTGTTTCTCTTGTCATCCACACCTGGAGGAACAATTCTGTGCATTAGTGTGTCCTGCACGCTACTGGTAATCTCACAGGAGGTCTGACATTGCCAGGAAATGTTCTTTCTCACTTTGTTAGCATCTCTGCACCAGCGAACATGCTGGGGCTGCATGTTTCCTTGGTTTCAGTAGAAGCAAAGGAAACTCCCAAAGCCGTTGCAAATCAATGCACTCTGGAGCCTCTCTTTCTCCCCAGAGCTTTGCTTACACTCTGGCATGGCCGTAATCCAGTTTTCCCAGTGTCATGGGTTTGCTCCCCCTTCTCGGCCACCCTTCACGTTTGCACACAATTTCTTTTGCGCTCACCCACTTTCACTCCCCAAGGCTTGCTAGTGCCGCGGCCTGGAGGCTCTCTCTGACCCTTTGGGACAAGTTGTCCCACTGAACAGAACTCATGAGGCCAGATGGAGAGCATGTGGGGGAGCACAGCTGTTTGACCAATCGCCCCTTTGAGTGAGACAGACAAAAAGCATCCCTGCATCAGGAAGTGCCACCCCCAGCTCTCTCCCCAGCCCACCACCCACACCCTGAGGGGATGGAGTCAGGCCCTCTCAGGAGACACCTGAACCTCGCTCTCCTGCTTCACCTTTTCTCCAGCGTGGGCACTGCTTGCATGCCCCCAGGTTTCAGGACTTGTCTTCCCCGTATGGCCCCCTGCAAGACTGCTAATTACCTGCACTCTTTGGTGAAAATTCATATCTCCTGGCGTGGTGGGCTTCTCCAGGGCTGGACAGCACTGCCACTGCCAAGAATCAGAGAAAGGTAAAGCCTCAGCACGGCTCAGGCACAGAAGATGCAGGAGGGTGGCACAGGTTCCCTCTAAGCCCATGCCTGATCCGTCAGTGAATCCCTTTGGACCTCAGTTCACAGGAGGGATCCCCCTCTGTTGTGCTTAGGGGGACTCAGGGCAAGCTCTGGGATGCAGGTATTGCAGGAGGCACATTCCATTAAGAGTCATATTTCCCATCGTCTGCTGCGGGTGGTTCAGATGGCCTCACCCCCAAAACGGCAAAGTTCTCAAATTCCTGTGAACAGGGTGCGGTGGGAGGTGAGCATCTCACTGCATCCACAGAGGGTTACGAGTGAGTGTCTCTCTGGCACACTGATGGCAGTAACCTCCACACCCCAGAGATGACAGTCATCCTCAGAGAGCCGTTGCTGGCTTCTTTTAGAACGCTCGCTCTGTACTAATAGTTTGGCTGCTGACAAGATGTGCAGTAGCGGGCACCAGGGGAAGAGGCTGCAGACACACAGTGATTTTGATTCATGACACTGGATGACTGAAGGACAGCAATTACCTGGCGCGCCTGTTGATTGAATTGCCCCTGTTTTTTCGTCAGAGACTGGCACTGCGTGACTATCTCCTTCCTGAAACGCCTCCTTCTCCGCAGTCTCACGGTCCATCTCTTTAGAAAGAAAGTGGCTCACTTTAATTAGAAGTAACCGTTCCTCATCAGGAACATGGTATCTTCAGGAGGCAATACTTCTCAAAATACATTAATAACGCTTAGAAACAAAGCCTGGGCATTTGGGGGTGCACCTAGTCACTAGTCCAAACGACGTGTCATTCATGGAGAAAAATTGAAGCGCTAGACACTTTCCAGTTTACCAGGAGACAGCAAATCCTGACCTGCTAAGAGACTAGGGGATTGCATGTGATCTTGTTCACATTCCACTTGGTGCATTTTTGGCAAACTGCAAGATGATGGTAAATTACTTCCCTCAGAGGAGACAGGAAGATGCTGTGGCCAGTTCAGGTGGGGAAAGAGTCCTTCTGAGAAGCACTTCCCATCATAGCAACTCCACCACATGGTAAGGGTAACAGACACGCATGGTGGACTGAACCGCAAGCTCTTGCAAGCATATTCTGGGCACTTTCACAAGTGGCAGTGAAGAGCCCACAGTCCCCCAAAACAAGAGGAAAACCACAACCAAGTTATCGAAAACACAACTAGAAACAGACAGGCAGACCACCCGACACCGAATTCACAGCCCTTCATTTTAGCTGCCTTCAAGTTAGGTGTCGGGCCTTCAGCTGGGTGTCCAGCTTTCGCCTGTCCCTGACCCCGAGGTGTCACCGAGAGTCCTCAGACATCAAGGAGAACAATGGGGTTAGACCAGGCTGCGAAGCCGGGGTGCTCCCATCCTGGCCAGGGGATGCCTGCAGCCCAGGCAAAGTCTGCTGGTCTCAGGGACCCCAAGCTCCCGGCGCATCCTGTCCACTGGCCAAGGGCACTCTCCCTGCCAGTGACTGGCAGGGTGCTGGCCCTCTCATGGCTTGTCAGGAATCGGCTCCTCAGCCAAGTCCCTCACACGCTCAAGGTGTGAGCACTGCCAGTTCCTGCCAGCTGGATACCAACGTCTGCCCAGAACAGCTCTGGCCAGTAACGCTGTAACTGGGGCAGCAGCCGTCCCTGGGGCTCAGTTGAACCACAACTGGCAGCAGAGACTCTGCACCATCTCTACAGCTCACCAGCACCTGCAAGGCGTGAAATTTGAGTGTCAGCGCAGTGCGGCTCTGATCGATCCCTTCCTGCTGCGCGGGATTCATGTCCATACACGCATCTGAAACCTCAGCTTCCCAAGACTTCTGGTTATACCCACCACGTGCTGCTTTGTCCAGTTCCTTCAGGATTTCCTTTAGGACTTCTGGTGACCGCTGGGAAGATCTTCCTATTTCAGCTTTAGCTTTATACTTTGCTCTTTGAGGACCTTAACAGAAAGTATAAAGTTAAATTTCTCAAGAATAACATACTGAAAACGAGCGCTTAGTCTGTGCAGTCAGTCAGGACTGACTACTCACCCCTGGGATGCCAGGTGAGCTCCAGCGCAGGACCCAGCCGAGAAGCTGGAAAAGCCCTCCCTGTATCCACATCTGCAACCAAACACCCACGAGAAGTTCCCATCATACATTGTGATATACACTGTCATACTGAATATCAGAACATGTAAGGGGATCACAGAACAACATGGCACACACGATGCAGGCCTATATTCTCACACCTGCAAGAGACATCTTGCTCACATTTGGGCTTTGAGCTGGCAGCTCTCAAAGGAAGGAAAAAGCCATGACGTACCCGTGCGATCTCCCTGCGCGTCAGCCCTGGAACCCGGCTGGGAAGCTGGATAGCCATTGCGTCCAGCCACGTCTGTAAACAAACAGAACAGAGAAGCTCCCGTGAAATAGTTCAATAGACTTCTTCAGATGTGAACGGCAATGAATGCAGTTCACACACAGGGTTGCTCCATGGCACTCGTCTCTCCCTGCCACTCAGGAGCACTGTGCAGACCGTCACTGGGTGCCTGGAGCATGCCAGTTTAAAACAAACCATGCACAGAGCTGCCGGCAGAAAGGACTCCCTGGAGCCCACACCAGCTCTAAAGTCAACCCCAACAAGCCCAATGGCTTTGCAGCAGGCACTGGAAGCAGCGCAGGGTCAGAAAGGCTGGGAAAGAATGTTTTGCAAGGCAGAGCGCCCCAGGCCACGTCACTGAGCCTGACCCATTCCCTCTCTGCTCTTCTGCATGTCTAAGCATCGGCCAAGAAAATACTAACTTAAATTTCATATGAACAAATATTAAAACCTACATGCCCGCTCATTCAAGTGACATACCTGTGGGGTTGCCCTGAGGCTCCCGGACAAGATCCGGCTGAGCAGTCGGGTGGCCATCGGCTACAGGCACAGCTGTAATCAAGCACGTTTCCATTAGAGGCTGTGATCTACTTCTTTCTCAGTGACCTGCAGTCACTGGAGGGGGCTCAGGTAATGACGTGGGACCCAGACATGGGTGGAGGTTTCCAAAGCTGCAGAGGGCCTGGGGGACCTGGGTTCACCCAAGGAGAGCACTGCTGGGCTAGAGCAGGAATGCTCCTGTTTTTCTGAGCAGACATCTCCCAAGGACGGACATCCCTGAGGCTGAAAGTCAGGATTCAGCCAGGGAGCGGCAGAGCCAGGGCCCGGGGCACGGCTGTGACCAGCGCGGGGAAGAAGTGCCCCTGCAGGCTATTACCTGGCCCCTGCGGTGCTGCTCTGGCCCCGACATGCAGGCCAGGGGAAGGCTGCCCTGGGGCAGGGCAGCACAGGGCCGGCTCTGGGGATGGTTCCTCACCCCGCGGTGCCGCTCTCGGCCCCACCGGTCACCTGGAAAATGCCTCTGCAGCGGCTGCAGCCCCCTGCACCTCCCCACGGGACATCTACCCCCCGCTGCCCATGAAGCTGGCCGCGGCTCATCCGGCCCAGCCCGGCCCCGCTGCTCTCACAGCCCTGCCACACCACGACCCCAGCCCCGCCGTCACCCCGAGGTGTGGTGGGTGCTGCGCCACGCTGCCAGCGCTGGGTGCTGGCCCTCGCCTGCCCACCTACCTAATCCCCGTGCTTGCCACGGAGCAGCCCCGACATCCCAGGCTTGCAGGGACACCACAAAGAGGATAAGGAGGCAGGCGGGGGTCATGGCCCCCCACGCCTGCACCATGCCGCCGCTGCTGCTGCTGCTGCCGCTGCTGCTGCTGGCACTGCTGGAGCGGTGCCCGTGGCACAGCACTGCACATCACGGCGTGGCACAGCGGGGCTCTGTGACCTCACAGTCCGGCCTTCCCACCGCGGCCACGGCCCTGGGGCACTGCCCCTCCCCCACGTGTGTTGAGTTTTTGGGTTTAGATGAAATTAAGACCCCTTCAGCATCCTAGCTGTCTGCACATCAGCACACTCCCTGCCATCCTTAGGTGCTTTTGGCTACAGCTGCTTCTGTGCTTGCTGTTTGGCCACTGCTCTTCTGTGGATTTCTCTCTGCCTCGGAGTCTGAGGACAATTATGTGGGATCCTCTGGGCTGAGGGGAGGGGAAAAAAAAGAAACCCATATTATTTCCTATATGTAAATGCTACTGAGGCTACGGGCTGGCCAGACTTGAATGGAGAGCTTTAAACTAGATTTAGTGGGGGAGAGGAGGAGGAAAAGGAAGAACAGGAAGAACAGGAGGAGGACTAAATGATCTTTCCTTTCCCACAGTGTTGCATATCTGGGGACTGATACAGCATCACTTGCCACCTAGTCAGTGAGAAGAAGTCCAATTCCTCTAAGCAGCTGCAGGTTGGTACCCACTAGCATTGGGTACGTGATGCAGATAATAATTCAGCAGCCTGCTGAATGATTGTGAATTGATTTTCACAATCTTTTGGTAAATAACAAGCAAAATAAGCTTAGCGAGTCAGGAGGTAAACTCAAGCATTAACTTCACGTACGAGCAAGAAATTGGTAACTATGGGGAAATGATGTTCAAGGATACAGATAAGACGGTGGAAAACACAGCTTCAAGAAGTCATTCATCTTACTGTCTTTGCTAACAACCCTAGAGTCCAGCATTATGGGGCCCATCTCTGCAACAGGGGCTATTTCCAATTTGAGCTACTCTTCAATACCAAATGGGAGGCTATAAATTGCCTCCCACAGGTGGAACTGCACCATCAGGAATCCTGCTGTACAACTGCCAGATAAAGTGACTTCAAAAGCTGGAGGTGGGAATCCAATTCCAGGTAAAAACAAAAAAATATAAAAAAAACCTTATCACTACTGCAATTCTGGATGTCCTCTGTTCATACCTGGAACATTTTATGTACCTACATCTCTTAACCACACTAGAGAACACGCTGAGGCAGGAAGGGTTGCAGATGTAGCTCATCGAGTCTAAACCACAGCTGCCTTTAAGGATGTATGGCCTCACTTTAGCTTTCATTGTGCAAAACAATCCCTAGTGTCACGCTGATGCAGCCTGCTTTATTTCTGAGTGCAACAAGGCCTCAAAGCCCAGATTTGTGGTTTCATGAGCACAATTCTGCTGGATCAGTCCGTTCAAGAGAAAACAGACTGCCTAGCAAGTATCTCAAAAGTTCCCAGGAAAGGATTAGTCTGAGAACTTGAGAAGCCATCTGACCTGGAAGGAGAAGTCCCTGAATCGGATGGGACAAAGACAGGCAACAGGACATTCTCTAGTCTCACGAGGCCGAGCTGTGTGCTGAAGAAAGGGCACTGTGACATGAGCTTCTGGTGGAGTCCTTGCTACCACAGGAGTGGCACCCCCAGATCTCAGTTCAGGGATTTACTCAGTTTCAACCCCACCACGCCTCATATCAGCAACGGGAAGACAGTGGATCTCCAGTAAAGGCAATGGGCTCTCACCCCGATCCAGATCCACAGTGGTCCGTCTCCTACATAGCCTGTGCAGGCCTGTCCCTGGGAGCTTGGACTTCTCTGGCCCAAGGCTCAGCCTATAGCTCTTCCTCGAGAAAGCAGTCCCAGCACCTCTCGTCATCATTCTTCACAGGCGCCAGTTCCACAGTGGACATCGGGCATACTGACGCCTAGAACAAAGCTTGCTGGGGAGGATGCTGCCTTCAGACTTCTCCCTTTCTTGGAGGCTGAGGTACCTCGACTGAACAACAGGGATAAGCCAAAAAGTAGTCAGTGTCCTTGCGCTAACAAAATCACACAAGAGCCCAAAGCCAGATGCCTTCCCTGCTCTCAGTCCCACCTGTTCAACAGCTCAAAATCTTCCCAAAGCAGACAAATCAGCCTACCAGATAAGGCATGAAGCCACACACCAGCCAACAACATTGACCCCATGCCAGACAAAGGCACAGGCAGAACTAAGCAAGAAACTCACAGGCAACCTTTGCACCGAGTTTGAGCTAGAAGCACGAAGCTAGCACAGGACTACAGCAACCACCACTGCCAAACACGGCCCAAACTGTCAATGACGTTGCAGTTTTACATGTGTCCTGGTGAGACGCTTCTGCCTTTCACTCCTACACTGCATTCTTTAGTGCAGGAATAGGCGCCTGGTTAATCTTCTACTTAACAGGTTACTAGATTATTCAGCTATCCAAAACAGAGGGAGTGAGAGAGTGTCCTGGGTTCAGCTGCGATAGAGTTTATTCTCACAGGACAGAGAGAAAGAGAGAAATGCAGATGAACTAAACTACAAAATAGTATCATTGACTACAAAGCAAAAGACCCAGAGACCAGCTGTTGCTTTTACAGGGACAAAAGCAGATGCAGGAAGAAGTACATGGAAGTGTTTGCAGGTGAAAACCTAGCACGGGACTAAAGATTCATGATCTTACCCAGTGTTGCTAGAAGGCAAAGGATGCTATCAGAGCTACTCTGACGTGTGCCGAGACATTTAATAAATTCAAGCTGCTGTTTCTGTCCAGCTTAAAAACGTTAACTTACATCCCTCTCCTGTTTCTGAACATCCAGATAGCAAACTGTCACCACAAGCCTCGTTCACTAGACGTTTTCTGACAAACTGCTTTGTGACAAAAAGCAACAAGACGATTCAACAGGAGCACAGGCTGTGCGAACTCAGTGCTTGCCAGCAACCTCCTACAGAGAAGAAACTAAGGTGATCCCAAGGAAAGTTAGAGACTTTGCGAAGTGATGCAAGTGCCACAGCAACTCCACCAGCAGAAAACCTCTTGAGCTCCAGCTGGACCTGGGAAGGGATTTCCTAAAGCCTCTTTCCTCCACGGCTACCCCTGCAAGCAGTAGCAGAGCAGCACTGCCAAACAAAACAGCAGGCACAAAGCAAAAATCAGCCTCGATCAATGGCCCTGAGGGATCTGCATCAGAGACTCAAAAGAAGGAATAAGGCAATTCAACTATAAACAGAAACACATCATTGACTACCAAGGCAGAGCAGACAGCGCGGTTTGTACTATCCTAAAGTATTCTAAATGTGAGAGACATGATTTCACCTCAAACCGGGTGAGTGAAAAACACCTAAGGGTGGCACCCCAGCTCTTCTCAAGGGTGGCCAGCCAGAGACCCAAGCTGCTGAAACAACCATCCAGAGAGTGCAGCATGGCCACACTGGTGCGCAGCACCTTACGAGATGCACTGCTGGAGGGACAGGGTTTGCTTCCACTGGAGCAGATGCTGCTTTCAACAGCTTTCAACCCAGTGGCACCCCCCAAACCCAAGTCCTTAGGCCTGGTAGCATTGCCCAAATCCCGGAACAAATCCTAAATCCAGATGCACACCGCCCATTTCTCTGTATTCCCACCTGCCCACAGCCATCTGTTGTCTCCAATCTTGTAAATATTTTGGAAAAGCACTCTTTTTTTTTTCTTTTTTTTTTTTTTTTTAAATACTTGCTTTGCTTTCACTACAGTACAGGCTCAGAGTCCATGACAATGGCTGGTGAAGTCCGTAGCAATACAGAATTGTGTAGGGATGAGTGGGATACGTGCCCGTTAGCCATCCGGTAGTTGTTCACAATTGACTCCAAGTCTTCCGTACCTACCTACCAACCTTCTGATTCATTGGAAATGAGTCAGACTGCACCTGAAGTAACACTGTCTGACCTGGTCAGACATATCAGACCACAAATGGTGGTTTTGAGACAGAAAACGCACACAAACCACCAGAAAAGTAAAAAAAAAAACAGCCAGAAGAAACATACACAAACCAAAGGCCCCTATCCAAACCCTGAAAAGACAAACAAGATAAAAAAGGAATGTCAAAAAAAAAAAAAAGACCACCCAAGACACAAGACAAGGCAAAAATAACATAACTCCAAGAACCCAGGGCCAACAAACCCACAGCCAGTCCGTAACAGTAACATGCTTTAATCCTAACTCGCCTAAACTCTGACATCCTGTAATCCTGCCATCCCATAGCCCTAGCACACTGCAATGCTAGCATACCATAACCTGAGCTCATTGTAGCCCTAAGATATCACAAACGAAATACAAACTCCCTGGACATCTCCGCCAGAGCCTGCAGGTGGCCCCAGATCTCAGACATCACAACTTTGAAGTGGGAGTGGGACAGAGCCACCAGGACATCACCAGCATCCACCTTCACATCATCCATCACACTCCAAAAAAGTGCCTGGCTTAAACGCTCCATGGGAGAAAGGCACTCGGAGACGCTGAACCGGCCAACCATGGCCACGGGGCTTCAGCTCATCATTTCTGTGTCAGAGCCAGCAGGCAGATGACCCCGTCCTCCCTGCGAGACCCCTCAGGGCAGCCGTACCCGGCTCCAGGGGGCTAGATACGGCCTCGGCTCTAGGGGGAGATGCTGCCTGGGACCACGCTCTCTCACGGGGGCACTGGGAAACCCTCCTCAGGCCTGGATGCCTGAGAAACATCTCTGCACTGCTCCGTATCTCACAAAACCAGGGGCAGAGGAAGGCTGCTTTGCTGGCCTCCGAGAGAACCAGCTCACCTGGGCTCCTCTGTGGCCACCGGGCGCCTTTGCTGTCAGGCGGCTCTCAGCGCTGCTCTGCAATCGGCTCTCACCTCCCTGAAGGACGCTCTCCAGCGCACGGTACATCTCCACTGGGTCTCCCTGGGGACAAAGATCAAAAGGGAGGGATGGGGTTTGCTTTGCCCCCATTCCCAGGCTGCCACAAGAGAAACCTGCCACCCCCTAAATCAGCTGTGGCATGTGGACACCATGCATGAGCTGCAGACGTGGATGGCAGTGGGGCTGTGGGGAGCAGGCAGGCTGTTCTGGGGTGCCCCCAGTGCTGGCAGAAAGCAGAGCTGGAGAGAACAGGGGGAAGCCCAGGGCAGCCAGCAGCTGGTGGTGGGGCCCAGCAGGAAGCAGTGCCACTGGCCCCGGCATGGTCCTGAGCCATCTCCCGATGGGGGAGTCTTTAACCCAGCCTAAAAAGAGGAAAAATTGACCAGAATTCAGCTGTGCTCAAGTTTTTGCAGGCAGCATGTTTTTTTGAGCCACCTGGTGCTGCCGTGCCTGGGGAACACTCCAGAAACAGGGCGGCTGCCTGTACCTGCAGGCAGGCGGTGGAGCGTGTGCAGCAGGAGCGAGTGGTGGTTGGTGCAGCTGTTGAATGGCTTCAGGCTTTAAATGTGTCCAGACTGGGACGCCTGGTTCCTTTTTCCTTGCAGTTTGTATTTAGAGCTTAAATAGTATTCTTTCTAAAAGCAAAAACATCAAGCAAAAAAAACCCAACCCAAAACCAGCTGGGTGAATTTCCCCCTTCCCCCCCCAGCTGTCCTTTTTTGCCCTTAGTCCTGGCCACTATGCAAGGCAATGCTCATCACCAATATTAGGGCACAGGACTGGGACCAGGACAGGGCTTTGGCAGGCAGCACGTTCCTCGAGGCTCCCGGTAATGCAGTTCCTGGGGAGTGCTCAAGAAACGGGGGCAGTTGCCCAGAATTGCTATTTTTGGTCTCTCCCCATCACGCTCTGTCTGGCTCCCTGCCCCCACTTTTTATTTCCTCCCTCTCGCCACTATTTCCTTCTTTCTCTTTCTTTCTCTGTCTCACTCCCTGTCCGTATTTCCTCATTCCTCTCTCTCCTGCAGCCTGGCTCCTCGTTCCTGCCTGTATCCCCTGCTCAGCTGGCTGGGCCTTCTCTCTTCTCTCTGGGCCTCCGTCCTGCTCCCCATCCCCTTCTGCTCCTCCGCCATCTCCATCCTGGAGACCACGGCTGTTCTGTCCTTCTCCCCCTCCTTGTCCTAATCTTTTCAGGAAGGAAAGCAAGCAACAGCCTTCCAATGGAAGGAAAGCAAGCAGAAAGCAACCAGTCAACCCCTTCTTGCTTAATAGGGAGTTCAGTAAGTTTGTGATGGGCCTGGAGATCTCTTCCAGTCTCTCCTTCCTCCAAATCAACTGCCTCTTCAGGCATTGTCTTTCAAGGTGTGTGCTGCCTTTTCACATTTTAATTGCTCTGATGTCCTCTTGTTTGGAGGACTGAACTGTTGCTGATCAAGCATTTTGGTGGCAAAAAGGGCTCTGCTAACAGGATCGCTTCTCTTGTGAATTGTGCTATGGTGCTTGCTGACGCTTCCCATTTTCTGTCTCCATTTCTTCAGTCACTTCTTGTTGCTAGATCCTACACTTGTGATAGTACCTTGTCTCTTTGTAGATGCTTAATACCTTTTGTTCCCCTTTTTATTTAAAAGTAAGAAGTTTAAAAACAACCAACCCCCCACACCTTCTACATATTCATCACAGTAACGGAAAAATTTATTCCGGTTGAACATTGGGTTTGAAGCCAGGTGCTCTTTAGGCTGTATTCTTAAGATAATGAGCCACTCTTCTATCCCCAAGATAGCGGATAAGCTTGGTTAATTCCCATTGCTTTCCTCTGCTTCTGTTTACTGGTGGTTTAAGATAGTATTGAAAAAACCTACGCTGTGTGTGTTAGCGTGAGATGCAGTCTGAGGGAGAATTTTTGGCGGCATCTGTGGTATTGAATGAAACAGCACCGGTGAGTGTTCCCGTGAACTGGACCTTGATCATCTGTAGTGCTAAATCGTTTGGAGGTTTACAGGTACAGGTTTGGCCCCTGTCAGCTGAAAAGCTCAACAACTTCCTTGGCACCGCTCACGAGTGGGAGTGGGCCAGGGGATTTCCCAGTGGGCATTTTGGATGCAGCTATTCTGCCTCCAAATTTTGCATAACAAAATGCAACCAAACGGCCAAGGGTAATTGTGCCAGTTGGCCTCCATTCCAGGGAATGTTCCCGGGCATGTGTCATTTATTGTTGTAGAGAGAGGCTTTGTGTAGTTCAGTGAAAGGAAATTGGAAAACGTGAGTGCATGCTTAGTGAGCCCTGGGGAAAGTTACTTCCCTTTGGTGTCTCATCATTGCTGAAGTTGGTGTCTCAGCAATACAGCAAGGATAACACTGCCCTGTTCTCCCGCTGTGGCTGTTGAGCGAGACATTTGGGCCACAGACTGTCTCCCTCTCTCTAGATGACACGCTGTTAAATTGCGCCCCTGCATTGCTTCCAAAGCACTCCTCCAAACCCAGACAATTAGTCTTCATGATGATGAAGAGCAACCCCTGTTCTGAGTGGAGAGGGCACTCCGTGAGTAATGCAGTGCCAGCGTTCATTGCTTTCACTTCTTGTTGTCGTTTTCCAAGCTGCTGAGGTGCAGGAAGGCTGGAGGCGAGAAGCTGTCAGCATCAAATCCTTGGAGAAAATACATTTCTAACTCCCTTTTACTTTCCTCAATTATATATTGTATTGGCAGGGCAAGAAGTAGGCAGGCAGCTTGCCTGGCCAGTGCCTGCATGCTTCTGGCGCAGGGGATCAAGCGCTTCATGCCTCAGAGCTGTCAGACTGGCACTTTTCACCACTAAATGCAGCTCTAAATTAAAGCTAAATGAAAATGGAAATTTTGCTTCAGAGCTTGATCATGCCATTTTGTTCCATCCTTTTACTTGTTCAGTGGCTAGGGAAAGGAACCACTCCCTTGGTAGAAGCATCCATGGAGTTAGAGACATGGGCGATATTAGAGCACCTTTGTGTATATTTATGCATGAGATCATTACGGTTGCTGTTTTAAAGGTATCCATCTCTGTAGTACCTCAAGCCTTTGGCAGTAAAATTGTAAATCCACACAATGGGGTGAGAAGCAGAGAAATCCAATTCAGTCCTTCAGACAGCTTTGAAAGCCTCTCCCAGAGGGTACAGAAATGGTTATTTGTGATTCTCTTGAATTGCCTTTTATGGCAGCTTGCTTAGAGTGTTTGCGACAAGTAGTCTTCTGGGGGTTTAACGCTGCAAATGGTAGGTTCTTTAAAGAAGCAAATGAATCAACTGAAGACTTGGTTTTACTCTTTTAACAGATCCGACACAAATGGGAGGCCTGAGTATGCTGCTTTTAGCAGGGGAACATGCCCTGACTGCACAAGAGGTGAGGAACTCTCTTCTCTCCCTTACCGCGAGACCTCAGTTTAAAGAGAGCTCTGAGGAGGAATATTTGACCAGTGGGAAATGCAATTTAAGGTGCATACCTCAGGTGGGAATGTAAGTGTGAGCCCTGTGATAGGAGTCTTGTATCCCAACCGTGAACGTAGAGGTGGGGCGCAGGTTTTATATCAGTTCAGCATTAACTCTGCTGAGTGAGTATTTGATCAGAGCAGGCAAGTGTGCCCCCTGAGAGGACGTTGTCACAGGTGGAAGGCTTGAAATGCAGTGACTGTGTTAACACAGAGGTGGTTTGCAAACTCTTTTGGGCAAGGATTTCATCTGCTTGTGTAATGCCTCACACAACTGTGGCCTTGGCGCCAACAGCAAAATAAATACCTGATAATTTCCATACAGTCAGTGTCATTACATGTGCATTCTGAAGCCATGCAAGTGCTGACAAGCAATCAAAGTGTTGGCAGGATGTTCCCATTCCCTAAGTCTTTAGGTCTACAGGGAAGTTTGTAGTTCAGTTGCCATCACAAACAATTGAGTTTTACAAAGGATTCTAGTAAATAAAAGTGTTCCTGCATGTCTCCAGTAGCGCAGAGACCTCTGGTCTTTCTTTAGACAAGGTTAATATTTATGATCTATTTTGGGGGCAAACTTGGAAAATTGTTCAAAAGGTGGTTAGTATGTTGGGTAAAATAGGTAGTCACTGCCGTAAATCTCTAGCCTGGAAAGAAGAGCTGTGGAAGCGAGGAGGGTTTCTTTTTTTTTTTCTTCTTTTTTTTTTCATTGTTACTGGGAGGAAAAGCAATAATTAACTCTCTCTCTGTGATACCCACAAATGCCAAATGTGTAGTGTGTTTGAGATGGATTGCTCCTGTATGGCCAAGACTGAGCCAAGGCTCCTCGGTGCTTTGCACACCGGTGTGACCAGTGGAAGTCTTTGTGCAGCTGTGGGTACTGGCTTTCTGTGCTGCAGCATGTGCAACAAGAAACACGAGGGTAATGCTGGCAGAGAAGTGAAAAGAAAGTGATTATTTTGTGCTAAAAGGAGAATGTCTTGTAGTCTTCCAAGTTGGAATCTCTCCGCTTGGAATTTAAAACCTGTTTTTACTAAGCGGTTATGTTTAACTGAGGGGGAAGGTGTATTGTAGTCACAGATACTCAGTTCCATTAAGAAGGGTCTTTGCCTTCTGAGTTGAGCTTTCTTGGTTTTCCATGAAAAGCGCCTCAAGTCATATGATTTCAGGTGATGGTGAAGGAATAAAATCGACATGTGGAATTAGAGGTGAATCAAAAAGGATGTCGTGTGACTGTGTTAGTATATGAACTTTTTTTATTCAGGATTTTCTTTTTTTTTTGAGCAAAAGATGCACTTGCCATGCACCTACGTAAAGCCCATTTTCTCTGATAGAAGCATGCAATATGGCTTATGATGTAATACTTACTTTAAGCCCAAGCTGTACTATGCTGTGCTCTTTTGGGCTTGTAGTATTCTTCTGAAAGCTGGCCCTCCACATCAAAGAGGCAGGCTGTGTAATCTGCTTTCCCCCCAAATGTAGACCAAAATCACTGTCATAAATACAGTCTGAACGGAACTAGTGGTGGGATTTGTTAGAACCATGATGGGCCAGAAATTAGCCCCTACTTACTAATGAGTTACTGTATTTTACTTGTCCTATGCTGTCTGAGAAGCAGGTAAGTGTCAGAGCACTTTCCCAGGGAATAAAACCGCCCCTCTCTGATGCTTTCCGAGGGTCCCCTAAGTAAAATGCTGCATCCTCAGGAACAATCCGTGCTAAGCAGCAATTTGTGCGCACAATCAGCACCCCTAGTCTGCAGTCTCGTGTCTTTCACTGAACTGTGAAATACAGTATAGTGTTACGTTCTTGTTGCTAACCCTCTTTTGACATACCAGTGGGCAAATAAAAGCCCTTCAAAAAAGCCTTAGCCTGTTCTCTTGATCCTAGGAAAGACTTGCCTTGTGGAAAACTATTCAAGATCGCTATTTCACAGATCCCTCTTTTCCATGTCTCCTGGGAAGGCAGATACTGTTCACTGTACAGGTGTGCTGGGACTCATCTGCATGTTCTTAGGTCCCAGGAGTCTTTCTGTATGATCGATCAGGAATGTAGCACATTGAAGCTTGATACTGAAACTGAAGAGTTAGGTAATACAAACATAATTGTTTTCCTGACAGATCTCCTCAAGCACATCACAGCCTGGAGTCCCGGGAGCTGTGAAACAAACCGAGGAGTCTGCATTGTTTCAGTTTGCTGAGGTATAATAGCTGAAGTATGGTGGGGGAGGATGGGGGGGAGCAAGGCACCAGTAAGAGTTGTCACTGAGTGGCTAAGCACCCTGTCTGATAAGGGATTCCCATCAGTAGATGTTTGTAGCGTTTGCTACATATCAAGGTGCCACGATTAGACCACTGGTCGGCCCGGACCAGGGAAAGAGACAGATAACACACACAGTGTGAGCACCAACTTCCGCCTTTTATTGCGCAGTTAATTCCTTTTATACTAACAAGGGGAGGCGGGATTACAGATACATCATAAGGCTGCGACTAACCCTCTAACTTTCCGTGACATTGCGAGATCTTCCGAACTCCAAACGCTACATCTCTTCCCTCCCTACGATGAGTTGGCTTCTATTGTTATGAACAGTTCCACACAAAGAAATAACTATGTAAAGTACTATGAGTATAAGCATATTTCTACAACTAAGTTGAAACACTGTATCTTAAACACCCGTAAATGTCCCATTTACCCTGCAGAGCAAAGAGCTCCTTTATAGAGAATTCACACAAGTGATAAATGGAAAGTTAAGGCTAGGAAAGAATTACTTCTATTACTTTATAAAGTTTATCTTTGGTGTGCTGATGTTAAGGCTTACTGTCTGAGGCATTCAGATTCCTGGCTGTGAGCTCTGACAGCCGGATCCCATAAAGGCACGTATTGATGGGCTCTGAGAGGGATGTCATCCGGATACCCAAGGTGTCACAAGCCAGGAAAGGATGACAGCGATCTGTAAGAAAAACTCGAACACTTAGAGGTTAAGGCAGGACGAACCATATGACTAGGGACCCATTTCAGTAGCCCTTCAGGTTTCTGTACACAGGCATACCCTCGCCCGAGACACCGCAGCTCAAACGGCCCATCCCATTGGCAAGTCTGAGGGTCACGCACACGGACCAACGGGTAGGGGCCTTTCTCTTCCGTGCTCGTAAAATGTCGTTGCGCCGCCGTCTGTTCCAGGTCCCCTCGAACTGTCTGATTTAATGAAGTTAACGCAGTTAACAGAAGGCGCTGTGTATGGAGAACAGGTGTGTTATCCTGCAACCAGGAGGGCTCCTCCTGCTCCCCCTCCCTAAGCCGATCGAGCAGGGTCTTTAAGGTTCGATGTGCTCGTTCTACAATGGCCTGGCCGGTGCTATTATAAGGGATGCCATTTTTACTTAACAAGCTCAACAAGGTAAAATTATTACAATAGCTAAAATCACAATAACTACAACAATGGCCATAATTCTTTGACCCAACCCGTTACCCCTAATGACCCGAACCATGAGGACTATGAGGAAGATGAACCATCCATACATTCTTGTGCCATCTTGCTCCGCGAACTCAGCCCAGCAATCGGTAGGTGCCAGCTTTCCGTGGGCGTCCCCACAGAGGCAACGATGGCCTCACCGTACACCAGCCCGATGCTCTTCGGAAAATCCCGGTATTTATACATTTGCGGAGGAACAGGTTTTAGCACACGTGGCCAGTGGGTGCCAAAAGTCGGCCTCGGTTGCAACCTATGATGCGTGCGCTTGCTGGCCAGGCGCGCTGCACGAGTCATAGCCATCTTGTCTATTGGTTCGTGGGCTTTATGATGCGGTTGCGGTGCACAGAGAATCTTGACCTGTTATGTTAACCAAGGTGACCTATACATTAGTTTTTGACTGAGGTGGTATTCATATTGCCACACCATCTATGATGCTCCAGATGATGATGATTGTGCAAATTCAACAGGAGTCCATCGTGGGCCTGTATCTGTGGAAACACAATCAACCTCGGTCCCAGGTTATTAATGGAAATAGACCTTACCCCTAATTTTGGCTTTAACTAACTTTTAAGTTTACCCCACACTATCTTCCCATAATCACACTATGTTTAATCAAATTATGCTTAACACACTTCTTACCTAAAGCAAGTTCTATATACAATAAGGCACGCTGTTCTAAAAACCTCTCTGAAGGATTTAACGTCCGCTAGTCCTCTAAAGTGTAATACTCTATTAGTCAGAATCTGTTGGATCAGTGGCTCCAGCACCCGCCGGTGCCGTGCTTGTTGAAAACGATTCCCTGGAGGAGGCTCCCATGCCTCTGCAACCAATTGGTCAGCTCTGTCATTTCCCATTTCTCATCTGCACGTGCGCTCCTACCAAAGAGTTCTACCAGAGGGGCCATGTCGTCATTAGTGATACCGCAAAGATTCCGCACCCACTGGATATCTCCCACAAGCTTCTGGACATCATGTACCGTTGAAATTTCTAACATTGCTAGCATCTATGTGCCACCTCAAATACTTCCAAGGTGCTGCCTTTTGCACCTTTTCAGGAGTAATTATTACTCCGTGATGGCTTGAGATGTCCTGCAATTGAGTTAAAATTTCATCCCGTGGCAAGTTCCTTCCCGCTATCAAAATGTCATCCATATAAGGATAAATAATTAACTGAGGAAACTGCTTTCTTACAGGCTCTAATGCCCAGGCCACATACACCTGACACATCGTGGGGGAACTGCACATTCATTGTGGTAACACGACCCAATGGTATCTCTTATAGGGCTCTGCCTTGTTAATCGATGGTACCGAAAAGGCGAACCGTTCAGCGTCATCTGGGTGCAAGGGAATGGTGAAAAAACAATCCTTTAGCTCTATAATTCACAAATCCCATTCTTCTGGAAGCATCACTGGAGACGGCAAACCTGGCTGCAGGGCTCCCATACTGTGCATCACTGCATTCACAGCTCTGAGACCTGTGGTTTCCCTGTGGAGCCGAATCCACCATCTCCACGTTGTACTTCACCTGGGTTCGGAACACACGACCTGAATGGAACTAATTGTGCTATTCTGGTACCTTTAGGAATAGAAATAGGAGGGATTAAGACATGAATCATAATTTTCACAGTCCCACAGTAATCTGCATCAATAAGCCCTGGGACTACCAGAATTCCTTTCAGAGCTGTTGAAGATCGCCCCATTAAAAATGCACTAAGCCCAGACCCTAATGGTCCCTTTATGTTGAATGTGTACTGCGGTTTCCACGTCCACTCCAGAGCTTCCTGCAGTGGCGGATCTGGTAGTTGCGAGGCTGCCTGAGGGCTGGCAGCCCAAGCCCCTTGCATTTGTGTCATCGCGCTTGGGGCCTTCGCGCTCGGTGTAAAGTTTCCCTTCTTCCTGCATTCTTGGTGGTATGGTTGTCTTTCTTACAACTGCTGCACCGTCTTTTTGTTAGCAGAAACTCTACATTGGCTCTTGATGTGTCCAAGTTTACCACAATTAAAACACTCGACCGAGGGTTTCTTACTGGCTTTATCAATAAGCGGGTTCCGCACTGACTCACAGCAGTCTTTAAGTTCTCAAGGACTTTCCAGTGAAGCCTCCCAACTTTTTTTTTTTTTTACTCCCCTCCAATGCCTCTCCCTCTTGTCTTTAGAGGCTATTGCAGGTGGCTCCGCGTCTATCGCGGTCGCAGTTGGTTTCACCGTCTGTGGTTCTGAGAGGCGGGATGGATTAAAAGGCGGGGGCGGGGGCGCGGATGGTTCTGCCCGGGGGCCGGCCGCGGCCGTGCCTGGCGGTGGCCATTCCATGGCTGACTGACACATGCCCCTGCAAGGCGGCGGAGGGGGGGGCGGAAAGGAAGGGGCCGAGGGAGCGCCGGAGGGGGGTGCAGATGACGGCTCAGCAGGCACAGGCTCAGGCAAAGGCTCAGGAGGCTCAGTCCACTCTCCTGGCAGGGGCGCCTGATTTCCTCCGTGGGGGGTGAGTTTCCTCCTCTGCCACAGTCTCCAACCCCTGCAGCCTTCTGATGACCCCCTCCGAGGGTGGCCGTTCCTCCCACTCTTTCAACTGACGGTATAAATCTCCCTTAACATCCCTGCCTGGAACCCAGTCCAAGAGGCATTCCTCCAAGTCCTTCCGAACCAGCCGCCGCAACCCCCGCCATGGACACTGCGGAGGGGGCACATCCGTCCTTGCTGGTGCCGCCCCTACATGAAAAACCTCCGTCTCTGCCGTGCCCTCTGTGTCCATTCCCTCAATCAGAGATGGACCGCTCTGTAAGCCCCGCTCCACAGCTGCCCATTCCGTCTGAGTTTGACTTACTGTCCTTGGGGGCACTGTCTCCCATTGCTCCCGAGGCGGCGCTTCATCCGCAAACAAAGCAGCTCACGCCGCCGACCAGCACGCCCCAACCTCCCGTCCTGCCATAACCACCTTCTCCACCTTTCCCCAACTTTGTAATCGTACAGCAGCTCCATGCTTGCCCGCGAGCGCAGATTGGAGCAAAGACTCCCGAATCTCTTGCCATTTGGGGGGGGCTCAAAACTTCTCTAGGAGACCCAATGTCTCCCCGGCGCAGCATCTATAGGATGCATTCGCCTGTGGGGCCCTTCCTAATTGAACCGCAGGCACCCACCTCATCAGCCAATACCTTTAATACCTTAATCACTTGCGCAAGTTCCATCGTTGCCTGTGTGACCGATCACGTCAGGGTCACCACTATGTAGAGTTCGCTACATATCAAGGTGCTGCAATTAGACCACTGGTCGGCCCGGACCAGGGAAAGAGACAGATAACACACACAGTGTGAGCGCCAACTTCAGCCTTTTATTGCGCAGTTAATTCCTTTTATACTAACAAGGGGAGGCGGGATTACAGATACGTCATAGGGCTGCGACTAACCCTCCATCTTTCCGTGACATCGCGAGATCTTCCCAACGCCAAACCCTACAATAATGGTGTAAGGGCTCCCCAGAACATCTTCAGGACAACGGTATTTTCTATAAGCAGCTCTTTTCATGCAACCTCAGGTAGTGTTGTACTGCTCTTTACAGGACTGTATGAGCAGTGTTATCCTTGGCTGTGTGGGCTTAAACCTGTTTCTAATGTGCATGTTAAATAATTCCCTGTTAAACAGACTGCCAATCTGGCTGAAACCAGTGCTTCCGAAGAAGATAAAAGCTATGATGATCCAGTCCTGCCATGAATATGATCCAATCAAGTAAGTGTTGATAATGTCAAATCTGTTCTTTGAAGATTATGGAAAAAACCGTAGAGGTGTTTGGTTTAACAAGAGAGACACATGCATACCTTGTTCTTTTATTCCTCCAAAACTTGTAGTTACATGAAGAAACCCTTGGGTCCACCTCCATCATCATATACTTGCCATCGTTGCAGAAAACCTGGCCACTCTATAAAGAACTGCCCGACAAATGGGGTAAGATTGTGGGGGACTTCTGGTATTACTTGGTTTTTAATTGTTTTACCCTGGCAGTTAGGTAACAAGTACATGAATGCTCATGTGAAGAATTGTTTCTCTTGGGGTGAAATACAGAGCTTATATGGCAATGTTGCCAAGCCTTTCAGAATTTGAGGGAAACCTGGAATTAGAAATGTAAAATTTTCTTTTTTCTAGGTCATGGACATGAAATGTGTCCATAGATCTTTCTCTGTGAACTTTCATGCGTGTTTTTGTACGTTTCAATGTTATTGGAAATTTTTCTGGTTTTAACTCTTTTTAATGACAGTTCATAGGTTTTAGTATTTCGTATAAAAAGATGCTTCTGTTGACCCCATCTACTGAACATTTGTGTGTTTTAATTAGATAAGCCTCTGGTTGCGTCTTCATGCTGTTTAATGTTAGTCACTGAATGTACATGCATGAGGTATGAATTTAGCCTTCATATAGAGATGGTGAACGTAAGTTTCCCCAGTGAGTGATTCAGAGCACTGAATTAAGCTCTCCCTCTGAATTGCCCTTTGGAGGAGGAGGAGCAGCTTTGTGTCTCTTCTCTGAGTGGATGGTGAGCTAAGGGCTGTTTCACCCTTAACGAACCCAAAGTTAAGCCAAAGAATGTCGACCGAGTTCAAAACACTGCTCAAGCCTTTGGAACATCCTGGCTGTATTCATTTAGGAAAAGAAGTATTTTAGTCGAGCGACCCTTACGCTAGGTAAAAGGAGAGGATTAAAGGCTCTTGCTGCTTAAAATCATCATTGAAATGTCATTTTAAGTGTGGGTCTTAAGATGCAGTATGTCTGCATTTCTTGTCTCAACATGACAAAAGTTTTGGGTCTGTGCCCAGAATGAAAAAGACCACAGGAATTCCAATGAGTTTCTTGGTGGAGGTGAAAGATCCCAATACGAAGGGTGTTATGCTGACAAAAACTGGAAAATACGCAATACCATGTGTTAATGTGTAAGTATGGAATTAATTGGACCGACCAAAAAGTGAACGAGAGAAACCGTGCATAAATGTCTGTATTGGCTTTGTGTGGCAAGGTTTTGGTAGCGGGGGGGAGTTACAGGGGTGGCTTCTGTAAGAAGCTGCTGGAAGCTTCCCGTGTTCGAGAGAGCCCATACCAGCCGGCTCTAAGACGGACCCGCCGCCGGCCAAGGCCGAGCCAATCAGCGATAGTGGTAACGCCTCTGTGATAACATTTTTAAGAAGGGGAAAAAAGTTGGGCCAGAGGGAAAACAGCAGCCGGAGAGAGGAGTGAGAACAGGTAAGAGAAACAACCCTGCAGACACCAAGGTCAGTGAAGAAGGATGGGGAGGAGATGCTCCAGGCGCCGGAGCGGAGATTCCCCTGGTGAGGAAGACCACGGTGAGGCAGGCTGTCCCCCTGCAGTCCATGGAGGTCCACGGTGGAGCAGATCTCCACCTGCAGCCTGTGGAGGACCCCACACTGGAGCAGGTGGGTTCCCGAAGGAGGCTGTGACCCCGTAGGAACCTCGCACTAGAGCAGGCTCCTGGCAGGATCTGCAGCGCCGTGGAGAGAGGAGCCCACGCTGGAGCAGGCTTGCTGGCAGGACTTGTGACCCCGTGGGGGACCCACGCTGGAGCAGTGTGCTCCTGAAGGACTGCACACCGTGGAAAGGACCCACGCTGGAGCAGTTTGTGCAGAACTGCAGCCCGTGGGAATGGCCCACGTTGGAGACGTTCGTGGAGGACTGTCTCCCGTGGGTGGGACCCCACGCTGGAGCGGGGGAAGAGTGTGATGAGCCCTCACCCTGAGGAGGTGAAGCGGCAGAAAATAACGTGTGATGACCGTAACCCCCATCCCTGTCCCCCTTGTGCCGCTGGGGGGGCTTGGTGGAGAAATCCAGGAGTGAAGTTGTGCCTGGGAAGAAGGGAGGGGTGGTGGGAAGGTGTTCTGAGATTTCGTTTTATTCCTCATTACCTTACTCTGGCTGATTTGTAATAAATTGAGTTAATTTTCCCCAAGCTGAGCCTGTTTTGCCCGTGACGGTGATTGGTGAGTGATCTCTCCTGTCCTTATCTCGACCCACAAGCTCTTTGTTATATTTTCTCTCCCCTGTCCAGCTGAGGGGGGGGGTGATAGAACGGCTTTGGCGGGCACCTGGCTTCCAGCCAGGGTCAGCCCACCACAACGTCTGAGTGGCAACGCAATGAGGTTGACCTGCATCTGTCATGAGGAGGGAGGAAGCGTTGTCATTGTATCTTAACCTTAAAATTGTGGAGAGTTTTCGAGCAGGGAAGACACAGAACACTCAATATGAGATCCTGCAAGCGTCTTCAAACTTTATTTTTACCAGGGTTCTTTTATATGATTTCTATAACATATGCCTACTAGTCATTCTCTTATTGGTTATATGCTAAAAAGTTACATTTACATATTTTATAGACTTGCGGTTACAGACTACTTATTTTTATATTTCTTCAACCACAACTTCTCTTTAAAAAGTCCCTCCTTTCACTGTGTCCTCGAATGTCATTGGTCGCCGTTGACATATTCCATCTAACACTGTCCTGTCTCAGCACAAACTCCAGAAAGTCCCGTCTCGTCTCAGCACAAATCTCCTTATCTCAGCACATATCTCAGCACATATCTTATCTTAGCACACATCTTGTCTCAGCACAAATCTTCTTATCTTAGCACATATCTTCTTGTCTCAGCACAATGACTCCATAGACTCGTGACCCTGCTCCATTAACCATTCCTCCACATAAAATCTGTCATGCTTTCTAATGTTAAAATAGGGTGGTCCTACTGTTCAAGCCCCTGGAACTTGGTTAAACTTGTGGTATGCTAAGAACCTGTATTTCTGCAAAAGATTTCAGTAGGGGTTACAGTGGGAGTTATTCTATGTGGAAGCTCGTTTGGCTTCTGCTTTGTGTTTCAAAGGCTTCTTGCAAAGTTTAACAAATAGCTGTTGGGCTGAGATTTCCTCCCTCTGAGTTTTATTAGATCTTATGGGTGAAACAGGCTGCAGATTTCCTGTTGCTGTGAACTAAGAAAACACTGCTGTGTGCTGACAAGTGTGGCTGTTTTAAAATGCACTTGGTAGCACTTTTGGGTTTCCGTCATGGATCTCCTTTTGTAGAAGCCGTAACATGGACTTCTTCCACTTATAAAATGTAATTACTGGGAGACTAAGTTTACCCTGAGCCTGAAATTTACATTTACCCTCTGGCAAAGGAGAGGTGGGACTCATTTCACCTGATTTCTAGCTGTCAAGAAAGGATTTTCTCATCTGAGCTAATTTCTTTGTTGATCCACTGCATGGGAGAGCTCTGCAGCAGGAAAATTGTTCCCCCTTCCCTGTTCTAGTGTGGTGGCTATAGAAAAGTAGTTTCAACTAAATGCCTATGTCTTAGGAGGCTAATGTGGAGTGAGAAGAATTCCATCTCCTGTCTTCCTTTGATAATATCCAAAGCTTGGAAAAGTTTTCCTTTACCCACCTTTAATTTGTTTCTTTTTCCTTCCCCTTTCCCCTCCTCCAGGGAAGCTTATGCTAGAAGAAAGAAGGAAAAGCCTCCCTTTTTACCGGAGGAGCCATCCTCTTCCTCCTCAGATAATCCTATTCCAGATGAGATTTTATGTCTCATTTGCAAGGAGATAATGACTGATGCAGCTATTATTCCCTGCTGTGGAAACAGTTATTGTGATGAATGTAAGTGTTACTCCCATATTTGTTGATTCAGAACATCACATGTGATCTTCTGAAAGCAGAAAGAGGAGATAGCGAAATCACTTTGTTACCAGTTCTATTTTATACTTAAGTATACCCTGAATAGGAAAGGGCTCTTCTCGTATAAAGGGGAAAAAAAGCCACAGAGCTTTAATAGTTAAATAAATAAATAAATAGTAAAATAAAGAGCTTTTTAGTTAAATTTACATGTGGAAGGATGAGTATGAGAGGAGTGGCTGATTGTGCAGGTGATCGCAGTATTGGATATTGAGTGCATTTAGTTTGCCCACAGCCCTTTCTCTCATACAAAACTATATAGCCAGCTCTGGTGACTTACGGTGGTCTGCAACAAACGGATAGTTAGAGGCATTTAATCCACATTTTCCTCCGCGGGAGAGTTGGTTAAAACCTTCAGACCGCGAACCTAGTAATGGTTTTTTGAACCTACTATTTGGTTTTTTGAGACAAGTTTTATTTGTTAACCTTGAGGGTGGGGACTTCTCACTGTACTATGTAGTGGGAAAAAGACTAGCTGAAACATCAAGACACAGCCTACTCTACATCTTCAAATGTTACAACAGTGACATACCAAAACTTTAGAGTTATTTGCTGCATACTAGAAATTTTTTATGCTATTGAACCTTTAGAGCTTCATGCTCTCAATTCAAGACCATATTCACCTGTTGATCATATACGTGTTTTTATAGTTGATTAGAACCCCCAAAACTTCCTTAGTTTGGCTAAAATGCTATTTTGATTATTCTAATTGTACACAGGTATTGGAACAGCCTTACTGGAATCTGAGGAACAGAGATGCCCAGAGTGTCATCAGACAGGTGTTTCGCCTGATGCTTTTGTGGCCAACAAGTGCCTACGCTGGGTAACCTGATGACTTTTACGTAAAGTGCTTGTAAGAATAGGCTCTTTGTAAAAAGCTGAAAGGGAAGGAAATATTAATTTACATCTGCTTCAGCAAGGTTGAATTGAATAAGGCTAAATTTACCTTTCAAGTGCATTATCTGTTATCACAGAAGCTTACAACTCCTTGGAGACAACCTGGCAAATTCAGGTCATGCTTTTGTTTAAGGTGATTGCCTCGCTTTCAAATTCTGTGTTAACACGGCAGTACTTTGAATACAGACACTCTGAGTTACCAATCACTAGTATCAGTGTTTAATGTGATGTGTTCATGTATCGGCATGTTGATTTCTTTTGGGATTGATACAATTACTTGGGATTACACAAGTAATTTTACTCTGTGGAGGCTTTTGTTCGTGCATCTGCTGAAGTTTCATGTTACCTTTTCGTAAATGTTTTTCTGCCTCTAGGCTGTGAGCAACTTCAAAAATGGAGCTGGTTACAGAAGAAGGCACCATCAGCAGATGTGGCACCAACAGCAGCAGCAGCTGCCACTGCCACCACCCCCGCTCGTGACTCTTACACCTCCTGCTGCTCTGGTGACTGCTGCTGAAGCTTCTACATCTTCCTCTCTGTTCACCAGCAGTTTGTTGGAAGAGAAGGTAAGCTTTGTTTCAACATGTGCAGCGATTCTTGTATTTTAGTAGAGCTTATTTTCCAACTGTCTGCATTTATTCACAAGGGCTGGCAGATTCCTGTACTAAGACAACCAGCATTACCAAGTCGTCTGGGCCCCCAAGGACAATCAACACTCACCACTGGTAAGGAACTGTAACTTTAGAATTTCTTTTAGAAAATGATCTTCAGATAAACTGATTGGGATTTTTTGCTTTTTCCTCTCTCCGCTCCAAAAGGTCATCCAGCGAGAGCCAGTACACTTTGCTCAGCAGGTGGCAGACCAGGCTAGGAACTGCAAGTGTTGTACAGAAATTCAGTGTATTAATACTTGTAACCTGTTAAATGAGGCTGTAACACATAAATTCTACAACAGCTGATTTATAATGAAGTAAGTGTGCACCGATAGTTGTGTAGAATACAAGTGGTCATTAATTTTTAAATGGCCTAATTTGAATTGGCTTTAACAAAGGGGTATGTGCTCGCAGTAAGATTATTTACAATAGAAGTCCAGTGCATAATTGAAAAGAGGACTCTGAAAAAGGCACGCTTTTTGAGGAAACCATAAGTGCATCTAAAAATCAAATATAATTAAAGGATCAGGTGGAAAGCCACCCTTTTGCTCACTGGCTGTATAAGGCTGAAGAAATTGATTTCCCAATAGAAACCAGCCTCCAGCATTCTTTTCTGAACAACTTAGTTGATTCTCATTGAGCAAATCGTTGGAAAAGTCAAGGCTGTTATTTTAGGACAATTTTGAGTTTCTTCAATTTAGTCGTCTCAAATAGCCAAGCTGCTTTCTCTCCGTTGGAAAGAGAAGAGTCTGTTTTATCTATTATTGCTGTGCCAAGTCAGTCCTTCATTTTTTTATATACTCGATGTTAGATAGACTGTAAGGGTGCACTGTGTTTATAAAATCTCAAAGATAAATCCAAACAAAAATGGGGATCCATCCCACAGATGATTTAAAATCTCAGATTCAGTAAGCAAGAAAATAACAATGCAGGGACAAGAACAGGCCAAGTACATCATCATGAGGCAACAGCACAGGAAGCGTATGTGGAAGAAGTTAAAAGAAGTTTGAGAGAAGATGAGTTAATATTTGTGCAGGACTTTGAAGGTTAGAAGCGTGAAATGTGTAAAGTAACATCCTAGATGATCCCAGTTGCCCTCAGTGTGGTCCCAGTTGCCCTCAGCGTGGTCCCAGTTGCCCTCAGCGTGGTCCTAGTCACTCCCAATATGATCCCAGTTGCCCTCAGTGTGGTCCCACTTGCTCCCAATATGATCCCAGTTGCCCTCAGCATGATTCCAGTAGCTCCCCATTGCCCCAGCATCGTCCCAGTTGCACCCCAACATAATCCCAGTTGCCCTCTAACATTGTCCCAGCACGGTCCCATTTGCCACCAGCGTGCTCCTAGTCACTCCCCGTATGATCCCAGTTGCTCCCTTTCTGCTCCCAGTTACTCCTAGTCACTTCCAGTCATCCTCACTGTGGTCCCACTTGCTCCCAGTAGGATCCCAGTTGCCCGCAGGGTGGCCGCAGTGGTTCCCAGTATGATCCCAGTTGCTCCTAGTCACTCCCAATATAAACCCAGTTGCTCCCAGTTGCCCCCAGCATGGGCCCAATTCCTCGCACAGTGATCCCAGTTACACCCCAGCATAGTCCCAGTTACTCCCAGTTCCCCCAGTATGATCACAGCTACCCTCAACATAGTTCCAGTTGCTCCCAGTATATCCCAGTGTCCCCCAGCATGCTCTGAGTCACTCCCAGTATGATCCAAGTTCCCCTTAGCATAGTTCCAGTTACACCTAGTATATCCCAATTGGACCCAATGTGCTCCTAGACACTCCCACTTGCCCCAACATGATCCCAGTTCCTCCCAGTGTAGTTCCAGTCACTCCCAGTCACTCCCAGCATGAACCCAGTTGCTCCCAGCTGCTCCCACTCACTTCCAGTCACTCCCAGTGTGGTCCCAGTTGCTCCCAGTAAGATCCCAGTTGCCCCTAGCATGATCCCAGTAGCTCCCAGTTGTCCCACCATGGTCCCAGTTGCACCCTAACATAGTCCCAGTCATTTCCAGTGTGGTCCCAGTTGCCCCAGCATGGTCACAGTTGCCACCAGGGTGGTCCCAGTCGTACCCAGCATGATCCCAGATGTTTCCAGAGTGGTCCCAGTGGTCCCCAAAAGTAAGAGGAGGGAACAGGGGGTAGGGAGACCCCTACAAATTTTTTTTGGGGGGGACCTACCCATCTGCACCAGGGAGGTGATGCCGACCAGCCGGGCTGTACTCCTCTTGCATGGAGATATACGGGAGTGCCACCACCAATGCTGCCACAGACCCCCCTTCAAAACCCCACAGAGGGGTCTCACCTGCTGCCCCCTCGCCAGCCAGGGGAGAGCTGTGGGGTGAGAAAATGGGGGGTCAGTAGGGGCGGGGAGGAGATGGGGGACTGAACGAGGAGGGTGAGGGGAACGGGGGGATCACCTGAGCGCAGTGCAGCTCCCCGTTCTCCCGCCGCAGCACCTCCAGCACCCTGCTGGAGCGGGGCTGTAATGTGGGGCAGACCCTCCCAAGATGGCGGCCGGGAGAAGTGGTGGGGGGACAGACACTCCCAAGATGGCGGCTGGGAGACGGTATGGAGGGGCAGACACTCCCAAGATGGCGGCTGGGAGACGGTATGGAGGGGCAGACGCTCCCAAGATGGCGGCCGGGAGACGGTATGGAGGGGCAGACACTCCCAAGATGGCGGCCGGGATGATGGAAGGACACTCCCAAGATGGCGGCCGGGATGATGGAAGGACACTCCCAAGATGGCGGCCGGCAGAGGGTCTGGGGGCCACACACTCCCACGATGGCGGCCGGGAGAGGGTGTGGGGGGCAGACCCTCCCAAGATGGCGGCCGGGAGAGGGTGCGGGGGACAGACATTCCCAAGAAGGCGGCCGGGAGAGGGTGTGTAGAACACACACTCCCAAGATGGCGGTCAGGATGGTGGAGGGACAGACCTTCCCAAGATGGCGGCCGGGAGGGTGGACCCCTCCCAAGAGGGCAGCCCTTAAGGGAGCAGGGTGTCACCTATTGCAGGTATCCAGGATGTGGCGGGCAGCTTCCTTGTGAGAGGCCAGCAGCAGGCTGGACTGCGCCCGCTGGAAATGCCAGACCTGTGGGGCAGAGGCTGTGGGGCTGGCCCCATGGCTGCTGTGGGGTGGGCTGCCCTCCATCCTCCTCCTCCTTCTCACCTGGGAGTTGTGGATCAAATGCTTGAGGGTCATGTCAGCCAGGCTCTTGAAGAAGAGCTTCTCCTGCAGGCACACCTGTGGGGAGGGGAGGAGATGGCCACCAGTGATGGAGGATGAGGAAGGTTCACAATGGTGGCCAGGGATGAAGGAGGAGAAGGGTTCAAAATGGCAGCCAGCACGGGGCGGCAACTCACCTTGTCAGAGATGGGGAGGTAGCAGTAGTTGGTGGCACAGACAGGGCACGGACCTGCGTGAGAAAACAGACACGAGCACCCCTCCAAAATGGCGGTTATGAGGGACAAAGTTTGGCAAGATGGGAGGGGGAACCTTTTGGTGAGGTGGACGGGGGGCGGGAATCTCTCCCTTCCGCCATTTTATGGATATAAGGTGAGGGGGATCCCTCCTTCCGCCATTTTAGGGGTTCAAGGTGAGGGGGAAGTGGGGCTGTGTCCCTCCATTTTGTAGGGGTGAAGGGGCTCCTACCTGCGCCCCTGCACGCTGTGCGGAGGACGTGGCCGCACCTGGTGACGGCAAAGCGGGCTCCCTCTTGGCATAAGCAGCGGTTGTACTGGAACCAGTCCATGCTGGGGGGGGTCAGCCGCCTGCTAGGGTGTCTGTGTCCCCGACCCCCATTACCCACCTTTGCCTGCCGGCTGTGGTCGCACCAGGACCCCCGCACGCCTCAGTCTGTGAGGAAATGGAAAGGGGAACGGCCGTTAAAAAGGGCGGGAAGACTGAGGGGGTGGGGTGAGCGCGGAAGGGGGCGTGGCCACAGATGAAAGGGGTGGAGCCATGGTGAAAATGGGCAGGAGGCTGAGGGGGCGTGGCAACCACAGAAGGGGGCAGGAGGTGGGCGGATCCAGAGCAGAAAGGGGCGAGGGGCGTGGCCGGGCGCAGGGGCGGGGGGGCGGGGCCCCCTCGGAGCTGCTGGGAGGGAACGGCGAGTCCCGGGGGGGCTGCAGGGCCAGCGTGTGCTGGGGGGGTGATGCACCCCAAAACACCCGCCAGTGTCTGACCCCAAAGCCCCAGGCACCCCCAAAATACCCAGAGACACCCCAAACCCAATAGGACCCCCTCCAAATCCCTCCCTCCGACTCCTCAGGACCCCCCAAAATCTCTAGAGGACCCCAAAACCTCCTGGTTTCACCCCAAACCCTCATGCCCCCCCAAACCCCCAGGAGACCCCCCCCAAACCCACCCCCCTGAAATTGGAGACCCCCAAGTTCCCTATGCCCCCCCAAACCTTGCCCCCCCCAGCCCATCGATATCCCCCAAAACCCCTTTTTGGGGTTCACCCCCTGTTTTGGGGTTCCCCTCCCTTGCTGGCAGTGCCCAGCTCCTCGCTAGTGCTGTTGAGGGGGTCTCCCTGTGGTGGGGGTGGACAACCCCCGATTCCTCTGGGGTCCCATCCATGTGCTGTGCCTGGGGAGGTTTGGGGGGGTCATGAGGGGCCTTGGGGGAGCTTGGGTGTCCCATCAGGGGATTTGGGGGGCCCTGGGGGTTTTGGGGGTCCCACCAAAGGGTTTTCAGTTGGTTCTTGGGGGCTTTGAGGATCCCATCAAGAGCTTTTGGGGGTCTGGGGAATTTTGGGTCCCACCAAGGGGTTTTTGGGGTCCTGGGAGGGTTTGGGGGTCGCAGTGGGGGATTTTGGGGTAGCCACAGGGGATCTGGGGGCCTGGGGGGGATTGTGGGGTCCCACCAGGGGCTTTTGAGGTCCTGGAGAGCTTTTGGGGTCTCATGAGTGGGGATTTGGGGTCCCATGAAGGGATTCTGGGGTGCTGGAGAGCTTTT
The DNA here is from genome assembly GCF_964188355.1 of Buteo buteo. Taxonomy (NCBI): domain Eukaryota; kingdom Metazoa; phylum Chordata; class Aves; order Accipitriformes; family Accipitridae; genus Buteo; species Buteo buteo. The sequence continues at coordinate 156,049 of NW_027439229.1, read as the reverse complement.
GGGGTCCCACCATAGGGTTGTGGGGGTCCTGAGTGGTTTTTGGGGTCCCACCAGCGGGTTTTAGGGTCCCCCCCGGTTTTGGGGTGCTGACCAGGGCACAGTGGACACGGCGCAGCTGCTGCAGAAGCTCTTCCACCACCGCATTGGTCAGGAAGGTCACCACTGCCAGCGTCACCTCCCTTCCTGCCCAGCAGCACCAGTGCACCCAGTATGGACCAGTATGGATCAGTCTTCTCCCAGCCCCCCCCCCACTCAATCCCAGTGCCCCCCAGTCCTGTCCCAGTGCTCCCCAGTGACCCCTGTTCCCTCCCAGTCCCCTCCCAGTCTCTCCCCATGCCCCCCATCACCCTTCTAGTCCCTCCCACTTCCCCCCAATGTCCTCCCAGTGCCCACCAGTGCCCTCCCACTCCTCCCAATCACCCTCCTAGTGCCCCCCACTCCCACCCCAGTGTCCTCTGCTGCCATCCAAGTCCCCGCACTCACCCCAGCTGGTGGGGGATGCGCTGCCCCACTTGCTCCAGCAGTGCCCCACGGGCCAGCCCAGGGAGGGTAGGAGGCACTGGGCCGCCGCCCCCTACACCCCCCCACCCCCTAGCACCCCTCGGCCGCCCCCACTACCTGCAGGCAGAGCTGGGCCGCCCGCCCCACCAGCACCTCCAGCACCACCTGCCACCAGGATGGGGGTCATACTTCCAGTCTGGGGAGCCTCCTCCCAGTTTGGAGGGTCTTTCTCCCAGCTGAGGGGCCTTTCTCCCAGTTAGTTTGGGGTGCGACTTCCAGTATGGGGTCAGCTGTCCAAAAAGACACGTTTGGACCCTATCAATAAGGCTTTGGCCTCTCCAAAGGAGGCTTTGGGCCTTCAAAATCAGCCTTTGGTTGTTCAAAACATCGCTCTGGGCCCTTGAAATGAGGCTTTGGGACCTAAAAAGGAGCCTTTCAATGCTAGAATCAAAGCTTTGGGTGCTAAAAAGGAGGCTTTGGACCCTAAAACGGAGGCTTTGGACACTCTAAGTACAGCTTATGCCTGGGTCCTCCTGCTGCCTGCGTCCCTGGACGCCTGGGACCCCCCCGGACACCTGGGACCCCCCCGGACACCTGGGTCTCCTCAGTCGTGCTGCGGCCGCAGCTTTATCTCGGTGAAGGGGACGGAGAACTCGAAGCCTTTCCAGGGAAACCAGTTGCTGCCCTGGGGAGAGCTGGGGAGGGGGGGTCCATCAGGCCCTGTAGGCACCCTGTAGACCCCTATAGGGGCCCTAGAGAACACCCCCCTGTGCTGCCCTGCCCCTGCCCCAGGCTCTGTCGCTCCTATAGGGGCCCCATGGCCGGGCAGAGCACTGGGGGCAAGTGGGATATGCTGGGAGCAACTGGAACTATGCTGAGGGTAACTGGGATCCTACTGGGAGCAACTGGGAGTAACTGCGACTATGCTGGGGTGCAACTGGGATCACACTGGGAGCAATTGGGCCCATGCTGGGGGCAACTGGGAGCAACTGGGAGCACAGTGGGGGCAACTGGGACCATGCTGAGGGCATCTAGATTCCTACTGGGAGGAACTGGGACCACGCTGGGAGTGACTGGAAGTGACTAGGAGCAACTGGGCTTTTGCTGGGGGCACTTGGGACCATGTTGGGGGGCAACTGCAACCATACTGGGTCAACTGGGAGCGAGTGGGACTACGTTGGGGGGGGCACCTGGGACCATGCTGGGGTACCTGGGAGCAACTGGGATCATGCTGGGCGAGACTGGGATCATACTGGGAGAGACTGGGATCATAATGGGAGTAACAGGGGCGGAACCCTGCCCCCTCCCCAGTCAATAAATGCTGAGCTGCTTGTCCGGATGCCTGGTTCCCGTGGGGTGCCCTGTGGCTGGGGGAGGAGCGATGCAAATTTATGCTAATGACACCCCGCGGCTGCTTCTCCCCCCTCTCCCATCCCCCGCTCTGCGCCTCCAGGGCACCATAGAGACGTGGCCCCCGGCAGCGCAGAGCGGCTGCGCAGGCACCTATTGGTTGGACGGTGGGCGGGCGGGCGAGCAGAAATGACGTCAGTACGGGGGCGACGCGGCAGGAGGTTTGAATCCGGGCGGCGGCGGCCGCAGGTTGTGGGGGGTTCGGGTGTGACGTCACGTTGGGGGGCCTGATGCCCTAGCGGGGCTGTGAGGTCAGGAAGGGGGAGCCGGGGGGGGGTGTGTGTGATGGAGGGTGGGACCTGAACTTTTGGGTTTCCACCCCCGTGACCTCCCCGGACACCTGGGTTCCTTCCCCCTCCCTGCAGTGGGCGTGGCCTCACCATGCCCCGCCCCAAGCCCTCCGCCCCCCGCCATCGCCCCCCCGCGGCTCCACAGCGAGTGGGGGGAGAACCCCACCCTATGGATCCCTGCCGCCCCCCCGGACGCTATAGACCCTTCCCTGACCCAATAGAACCTGACCCTATAGATTTCTCCCTCCCCTTGTCCGTACCGATCCCCCAGACCCTATAGATCCCTCCCTTCCCTCCCTCTAGCCCTACAGATCCCCCCAGACCCTATAGATCCCTCCCTTCCCTCCCTCTAGCCCTACAGATCCCCCCAGACCCTATAGATCACTCCCTTTCCCCCCTGGACCCTGTAGATTCTGCCCCCCCTCAACCTTATAGGTCCCTCCTTTCACCAAACCCAGCCCCTGTAGATTCCCCCAGACCCCATGGAACACACTCCCCCTCCAGGCCCTAAAGTTTTCTCCTGGAAGCTATATATGCACACACGCACACACACACACAGAGGACCCTACGGATCCCTGCTTCTCCCCAAGCCTGGACCATCTAGATCCCCTGGACTGCCTGGATCCCTCTGTTATTCCCTGCCCTGTGCCATATAGATCCCTCTGGACCCTATAGATCCCCCTGTCAGAGGAGGACCCAGTCATCTGGACATGCAGGCAGCCCCAGGTGTCCAGGTAGTGGACCAGGGTGTCCAGGGGTAGATGCCCCCCCCCCGACCCAGATGCCCTATAACTCCCCTCAGCCTCATATAAACCCCATAGTTCCTCTCCCCTTGGGCCATATAGACCTTATAGGCCACTCTCTCCATCCCTATAGAACCTCCCTACAGTTCTATAGATTCCCCCAGCCCCATATAGACCATATAATCCCCCCCCGGGCCATATAGACCCTAACCCCCCCCCCCATATAAATCATCCCAACCCCATAAAACCCCCACAACCGCACCTCCAACCCCATACAGCCCCCCCAACCCCATATAGAACACCCATCTCCATAGAGTCCCACTACCCTCAGCCCGTCCCACACATTTGTCAGGGTTTAGCCCCAGCCAACAACTCAGCACCACGCAGCCGCTCGCTCGCTCCCCCCCAACGCAGTGGGATGGGGGAGAGAATTGGGGGAAAAAAGGTCAAACTTGTGGGATGAGATAAGAACAGTATAATAGGACAGAAAGGAAGAAACCAATAATGATAGTAATAACAATACTAAGGTGAAAATGGCCTGGACAATGCCCCAAGAGACCCAACATAGACGTTGGGTCCTTCCTTGAGGGAGAAAGATCCGGACATTTGCCTTTTTGGAAAGAGGCTCTTCCCTGAAAGCTCTTGCTGCTCTTCACCGACCCTTGGCGCCCTACCTACAGGCACAACAGCACTGGGGATCTCTGCTTGCCCAGAGAAGGAACATCTCACGCTGCGCATCCCCGGCAGAGCCTGTTCCCGAAAAGGCAAACGTCCGGTTCCTTGTCCCACACAGAAGGTGGCAGCCCTGAAAGCTGTTGCTGGTCTTCACCTTCCCCGTGCAGCCTATTCACAGGCACAACAGCTATTGGGATCTGTGGTTGCCCAGAGAAGGAACATCTCACGGTTCGCATCCTCGGCAGAGCCTGTTCCCAAAAAGGCAAACGTCTGGCTCCTTGTCCCACACGGAAGGTGGCAGCCCTGAAAGCTGTTGCTGGTCTTCACCTTCCCTGTGCAGCCTATTCACAGGCAAAATAGGTATTGGTATCCCTACAGACGCCATCTCTCATGGTGCGCATCCACGGTGGAACCTGTCCCGAAAAGGCAAACGTCTGGCTCCTTGTCCCACAAGGAGCCGGCAGCCCTGAAAGGTGTTCCTGGTCTTCACCTTCCCCGTGCAGCCTATTCACAGGCACAACCGCGCTGGGCATCTCTGCTTGCCCAAAGACGCAATCTCTCAAGGTGCGCATCCTCGGCGGAGCCTGTTTCCGAAAAGGCAAACGTCCGGCTCCTTGTCCCACCCAGAATGTGCCAGCCCTGAAAGCTGTTGCTGGTCTTCACCGTCCCTTGGCGCCCTACCTACAGGCACAACAGCACTGGGGATCTGTGCTTTCCCAGAGACAGAACATCTCATGGCGCTCCACCGCTGAAAAGCCTCTTTCCGAAAAGGCAACCGTCCGGATCCTTCTCCCACAAGGAAGGGCCCAGCCCTGAAAGCTCTTGCTGCTCTTCACCGTCCCTTGGCACCCTACCTACAGGCACAACAGCACTGGGGATCTCTGCATTCCCAGAGACGGAACATCTCATGGTGCTCTGCCTCGGAAGAGCCTCTTCCCAAAAAGGCAAACGTCTGGTTACTTCTCCCACAAGGTAGGGTCCAGCCCTGAAAGCTCTTGCTGCTCTTCACCGTCCCTTGGCACCCTATCTACAGGCAGAACAGCACTGGGGATCTGTGCTTTCCAGAGACGTAACATCTCATGGCGCTCCGCCACGGAAGAGCCTCTTCCCAAAAAGGCAAACGTCAGGCTCCTTCTCCCACAAAGGGCCCAGCCCTGAAAGCTCTTGCTGGAATTCACCGTCTCTTGGCGCCCTACCTAGAGGCACAACTGCACTGGGGATCTGTGCTTTCCCAGAGATGGAACATCTCATGGCGCTCCACCTCGGAAGAGCCTCTTTCCGAATAGGCAAACATCCGGGTCCTTCTCCCAAAAATATAGGTCCAGTTCTGAAAGCTCTTGCTGCTCTTCACCATCCCTTGGTGCCTTACCAACAGGCACAACAGCACTGGGGATCTGTGCTTTCCCAGAGACGGAACATCTCATGGTGCTCTGCGTCGGCACAGCCTCTTTCTGAAAAGGCAAACGTCCGGCTCCTTCTCCCACAAGGAAGGGCCCAGCCCTGAAAGCTATTGCTGGTCTCACATTCTTCGTGCAGCCTATTCACAGGCACAAAAGCACTGGGGATCTGAGCTTTCCCAGAGACGGAACATCTCATGGCGCTCCGCCGCCGAAGAGCCTCTTCCCGAGAAGGCAAACGTTTGGATCCTTCTCCCACAAGGAATGGCTCAGCCCTGAAAGCTCTTGAGCTCATCACCGTCCCTTGGCACCCTACCTACAGGCACAACAGCACTGGGGATCTGTGCTTTCCCAGAGACGGAACATCTCATGGTCCTCGGCCTCGGAAGAGCCTCTTTCCGAAAAGGCAAACGTCCGGCTCCTTCTCCCGCAAGGAAGGGCCCAGCCCTGAAAGCTCTCGCTGGAATTCACTGTCCCTTGGTGCCCTACTTACAAACACAACAGAACTGGGGATTCCTGCTTTCCCAGAGACGGAACATCTCATGGCGCTCCGCCTCGGAAGAGCCTCTTTCTGAAAAGGTAAACATCCGGCTCCTTCTCCCACAAGGAAAGGCCCAGCCCTGAAAGCTCATGCTGCTCTTCAACGTCCCTTGGAGCCCAACCTACAGGCACAACAGCACTGGGGACCTGTGCATTCCCAGAGACGGAACATCTCATGGCACTGCGCCTCGGAATAGCCTCTTTCCGAGAAGGCAAACGTCTGGCTCCTTGTCCCACACGGAAGGTGGCAGCCCTGAAAGCTGTTGCTGGTCTTCACTGTCCCCGTGCAGCCTATCCACAGGCACGACCGCACTGGGCATCTCTGCTTCCCCAGAGAAGGAACATCTCACGGTTCGCATCCTCGGCAGTCCCTGTTCCCGAAAAGGCAAACGTCCGGCTCCTTGTCCCCTTTTCCCACACGGAAGGTGGCAGCCCTGAAAGCTGTTGCTGGTCTTCACCGTCCCCATGCAGTCTATTCACAGGCACAACAAGTATTGGGATCAGTGCTTGCGCAGAGAAGGAACATCTCACGCTGCGCATCCTCGCAGAGCCTGTTCCCGAAAAGGCAAACGTCCGGCTCCTTGTTCCACACGGAAGGTGGCAGCCCTGAACGCTGTTGCTGGTCTTTATCTTCCCCGTGCAGCCTATTTACTGGCACAGCAACACTGGGAATCTCTGCTTGCCCAAAGACGCAATCTCTCACGGTGCGCATCCCTGGCGGATCCTGTTCCCGAAAAGGCAAACGTCCGGCTCCTTGTCCCACACGGAAGGTGGCAGCCCTGAAAGCTGTTGCCTGTATTCACCTTCCCCGTGCAGCCTATTCACAGGCACAACAGGTATTGGGATCGGTGCTTGCCCAGAGAAGGAACATCTCACGGTGCGCATCCGTGGCAGAGCCTGTTCCCGAAAAGGCAAACGTCCGGCTCCTTGTCCCACACAGAAGGTGGTAGCCCTGAAAGCTGTTGCTGGTCTTCACCGTCCCCATGCAGTCTATTCACAGGCACAACAGGTATTGGGATCAGTGCTTGCGCAGAGAAGGAACATCTCACGGTGCGCATCCTCGCAGAGCCTGTTCCCGAAAAGGCAAACGTCTGGCTCCTTGTCCCACACGGAAGGTGGCAGCCCTGAAAGCTGTTGCAAAAAGCATTGAGGTTGCTATCACAAAACTACATGGATTTTGCTATCTCCTGGTGAGACAGGGGAGAGCTCTACACAAAGCCCTCTGTCTCCAACACCCTGTTCATTGTGGTTTCTTAGCAACTGGAGTGCAGATGCTGACAAGCACTTTTCCATGAAGAGGAGTTTCATCTCAGCAACTGAAATACCAGGACTGACTCCCTGACCAACGCTTTTCCCAGAAATCCACTGCTGCTGAGCAGGGCTGACTCCTCGGCAGTCAGCAGGCAGAGGTCCTGCTCCTCATGGCCCATTCAGCTCACATCAATGAGAGCTCCAGCTCTGGAGCTGAACATCCATCTCTTTGAAATGGGAAAGCTGTGGTGAGTATGTAGTATGAGAAATGGCTTTGATTTTTGTCGGAGAAGAATGCCCTAACTTCTCGCTGTCCTTTCCTCCTTGTTCAGTGCTCCACACCTAGAGGCAGCAGATGTCTAACAGCAGCTCCATCACTGAGTTCCTCCTCGCTGTTGCCTCCTCCTCTTCCTGTCGCCTCCTACAGCATCCTGGGGCCAACTCCTCTCTGTTAGTGTTGCCTCCACTTGCCTCCTGTTTTGTCCTATTATCTCCTCCTTTTTCTCTTTCTGTTGACTCCTGTTGCTGCCTCCTTCTTTTGTCTCTGGTGTCCTACTCTGTCGTCCTCTTGCCTCCTCTTTCTTCCTTCTTCTGTGGCCTCCTCTTGCCTCCTGTTCCCTCATCTGGCATCCTGTGGTCTCCTTTTTCTCTTTCTGTTGCCTCCACCTCCTTCTTGTCCTGCTCCCTCCTTTTGCCTCCTCCTCCTTCACCTGTGTCCAGCTGTGTCCTCCTGCCTCCAGAATTCTGCCCTGGCCATTGCTTCCTGTTGCATCCTCCTCCTCCTCCTGTTTCCTACTCCTACTCCTCTTGCTGAACTTTGTCTCCTGGTACCTCTTCCTCCTAAGCCCCTCTTGCCTCCTTTTGCCTCTCTCCTTTGCTTCATCTTGTAAGCCTCCTCTCCTCAACTGTTGCCTTCTGCTGCCTCCTCTTGCCTCCACTTCCTCATCCTCCTCTCGTCTGCTCTGTCTTCCTCCTGCTCCTCCTCCTTTCGCTGCCTTCTCTTGACCCTTGGTACGTCCTCCTCCTTCCCCTCTTCCTCTTTTCTCCTCTTGCCTCCTGGTGCTACTTGTTTTGTCCTTGGCCTCCTCCTCCTCATGTTCCTTTCTCCTCCAGGAAGCAAGAGGAGATCCCGGGAGAGTGAAGGAAGAGCAGGCAGGGAAAGGCAGCAGGAGGCAAGAGGACGTGGAGACAGGAGGCAGGAGGAAGAGGAGGAGGCAACAGCAGTCAATATCAGGAGGAGGAGAAGGAGGCGAGAGCAGGATGAGGTGGAGGAGGGAATGGGAGGCAGGAGGATGCAAGAGCAGGAGGTGGAGGAGGAGGCAACAAGAAGCAAGAGGAGGCAAGAGGAAGGAAGAGAGGAGGGGGAGGAGGAGGAACAGAGGGGGAAGTAGGCAAGAAGAGGCCACACGAGCCCGATCGGCCAGCGGGAGGCAAAGAGAGGAAAGGGGAGGAGGAGGAAGAGGCAAGAGGAGGCAAGAGGATGATGAAGAAGCAAAAGGAGGCCAAAGGAGGAGGAAGAAGAGAAGGAAATTGGAGGCAGCAGGAGGCAAGACGAGAACAGTAAAGCAGGTGGAGGAAGAGGCACTAAAAGGCCAGTGGAGCCCCTAGAAGGAGGAAGACACCTTTTCCTTTTGCCTCCTGTTGCCTGCTGTTGCCTCCTCCCTCGTCATGTTGCATCCTGTTTCTCCTCTCGCCTTCACCGATTCTTCCATCCTTCTCCACCTCCTCCTCCTCCTCCTCCTCCATTCCCTGTTTTATCCCGTTTCCTCTTCATGCATCTTATGGCATACCATTGCCACCTCCTGTTTTGCTTCCTCTTGCCTCCTTTTGCCTCCTCCTGCTTTACCTCTGGTGTCCTCCTGTGTCCCCTCTTGCCTCAAGTTTGTCTGACTTCTATTGCCTCCTGTGGCATCCTCTTGCCTCCTCCTCCTTTTCCTGTTGATTTGATTTGCGGTCAATTAAATTGATTTTGTTTCTTCCTCAAGTTGAGCCTGACCATAAGTGGTGAGCGATCCCTCCTACTCCTTATCTCGACCCATGCACCTGCCTTTTTCTTTCTCCTTATCCCACCAGGGGCAAGGGGGAGCGAATGAGCAGCTGCATGGTGCTTTGATACCAGCTGGGCTTCAACCATGACAGCCTCCTGGTACCTCTTCCTCCTAAGACCCTCTTGCCTCCTGTTGCTTCTCTCCTTCGCTCCATCCTGTAGGCCTCCTCTCCTCAACTGTTGCCTTCTGCTGCCTCCTCTTGCCTCCACTTCCTCATCCTCCTCTTGTTTCCTCTTGCTTCCTCCTCCTCCTCCTCCTTCCCCTCTTGGTCTTTTCTCCTCTTGCCTCCTTCTGCCACTTGTTTTTTTCCTGTCGCCTCCTCCTCCTCTTCACTTCTCCTCTTACTCTTGCATCGTGTTGCATCCTCCTCTGTGCATCCTGTTGCCTCTTACTGCCCCTAATGCTTACTCCTCCACCTCCTCCAGATTGGTACTCTTGCCTCCTCTTGTCTCCTTCTCCTCTTCCTTATATTGTCTCCTCTTGCCTCCTCTTGTCTTCTACTTCACCTGCTCATCATCAACATCCTCCCGTTGCTTTCTCTTACCTCCTTTTTACTCCTCCTGCCTGTACCTCCTTTTGCTTCCTTCTCCTCCTGTTGCTTCCTGCCCCCTTCTCCTCCTCCTCCTTCTCTGTTTGCCTCATTTTCATGTCCTTTTTCCTTGTCCTCTTGTTTCCTCCTGTGCTCTCCTCTTCCTGTTGCCTCTTATTGTCTCCTCCTCCTGTTTCCTCCACCAGCTTTCTCCTGCTCCTCCTCATCTATTTCTCCATTTGCCTACTCTTGCCTCCTGGTTTTGTTCAATCCTACTCATGTTGCCTCTGGTCTCCTCATTCTTCCATTCCCTCCTCCTCCTTACCATCCTCATGTTACCTCTTCCTTCTGTTGCCACCTTTTTCCTTCCATTGTCTCTTGTTTCCTCCTCTTGCCTTCTTCTCTTTCTCCTCCTGTTGCCTCTTGTTGTTGGTTCCTTTTCTCTTATCTCCTGTGTGCTGCTTTGTCCTTCTGTTGACTCCTCTTTTTCCTTCTCCTATTGACTCCGGTTGACTTATTGCCTCTTCCCCCTCCTCCTGTTGCCTCCTCCTGCCTCTCGTTTCATCCTGTTGTCTCCTTTTTCTGTTTTTCTTGCCTCCTCTGGCCTCCTTCTCCTTCTCCTCCTGTGGCCTCCTGTTGCCTCCTGGCTTTTTATAGAAAGAGCACTGTCTGTAAATCCAGCATTTACAAGTCCTAAGGGGGCAACTTGGACTGGAACTGCTACAGGACAGTGAGATCTGTGACAGCCCTGTGGCCAGGGATGCCTCCACCGTTCGTCTGCTTCTGCTGAGGACTGAGGCAGTGACTCCTATTCTTTTCTATGGGTTTCAAGTCCAGATTAGGATTCTTGTACTGAGACAGCAAACCACGCACTCAGATTTGACCTGATCTGCAGAGGGTCCAGGTAATTAGGAAACATAAGTTAAGTTATATTAGGATCCAGGTGATTAGAAATTATAAGTTCAGTTGTATCATAAATTCTGTATTATGCTACTTATAAATTGTTCTACGTTGAATCTGCTTGTAGAAATCCTGTGCTATCCTACTCATCAATTTGGCGCTAAACTAATCATAGTATCCTGTTAAGAAAAGAAAGGTTAATTATAACTCTGATTTAGTGCCATAATCGTTCTGGCAAGAATTCCTAGAAGAACCTGTCTGTCCCCTTAGTCTCGGGTGACACTCTTGCACACAGTTCTCCACAATGTGACATGGGAAGGAGGTGGCTCATGAGAGCTGCTTGTAGTTCAGCAGCTCCAACTTGACATTATCCGCCAAGAGGAGGAATGTCGTCACTGCCACAGCAGGTCAAATTTCCAGGGAAGATTCCTAACAAAGTTCTCAAGAAAAAGTCGTTGACAGAAACAGCTTTTGGGGAGTCAGTTGTTTTGCAGGAGCTCAAGCTGTCCCCTGACCTTTGGTGGGAATTGTCTACTTCTCCCAGCCCTTTCCAGGGAACGGGAGGCACGCAAGACCTGGAGGAGGAAAGCAGAGGGCGGCTGCTTCCTTCTCCCCAGGGATAATCACCGTGGGGAACACGAGCTCCCGCAGCCATCGTTCATCAGTGTCCAGCTGGAAGATGGGTCTGTGAACCACAAATATGACTCCTTTGCCGTGGAATTGCTCTCGGACCACAGCAAAGATCCTGAGGTTCCTGAGTCCTGCAATGAGGACATGCTGCCCAGGGAAAAGACAAAAAGGCTGATGAAACAATATTTTAGAGATAGGAAAAGTGAAAGCTTTTGAAAAAAACCCCCACGTTCTCCATTTTTTTCTTTCACCTCCTTAAAACATTTGCTGACATCTCTTGGCTAGAGAAGATCCCAGGCATTTCCCCATGTGGAATACCCCTAAGACTTCTTCCCATGGATTATCTTTGGCACAGACCTAGCATCATACCCCGTCTCTCTGCTTGGTCTCTCCACTGACCGCAGGGAAGAGTGAAGCCCTGTGGGGTGCTGAATCCCTTCTCAGACTGGATCTCCACTTGGTTTTTCTCCCGGTTGGCCAAGAAGCTGCTCCGGGTCCACGAGGTGGTCCGAGTGCTGCTGTGATGGTCAGGGAAGGATCGTTCCTCAGGGAAGACTGAAGCCCTACAGGGTGAGGGGGACCGGGATGCCACTTTGTCCTGATATAGAGAACAAACTGCTAATTGCTTAATGATTGTCTCTCTGTAACTTTACATACCAAAGACTGGTGTTTGTCAAGGATTAAGCCTGTCAGGGACTGGTACTTGGGACTGATGAGCAAGAAGGAACCATGAACAATCACAAAACTTAATTAAATGTTTGATGTATTTACAATCTTGTTAAGAAGGCACAAGTAGAGACCTTGCTTGAATAGATAGGGCCAGAAAAGAGAAGAACTCCTGCCTTTGTTCTCGTCCTTGTAGATAATTTAGCTTAAACTAACCATATGGTTTTACACCACTAATGAGAACTTAGATAATAGGAGCACTAACGAGCACTGATGTATCAAAACATGTAAAAGACGATACTGCGCAGAATCACCTGAGGAGGGTCAAATAGCAGACAAGTGAGGAAGACTATGGAAGACCACCAGAGGACTCCTGAAGACCACCAGAGACCTTCCATGTGCCTGCGTAAAAGACATTTGCATATGCTAATAGTTTCCCGGAAAACTAATGAATATGTATAACATTTCTCGGAAATCTAATGAGTATGGATGTAGAACGATGTACTTAACCTGCACAATTAGGCGCGCACGACTTTGGTGGGACTACCCCCCGTGCTGCCCAGTGCTGAATAAACATCCCGACTTTACCATCTCACCGATGGTGGAGTCTGTTTTCCGCACGTCAGTCCAGCTTCAGCCGTCCCAGCGTGTCATCGGACCCAGCTCCCCAGACAGCCACAGTCTCTGGAAAATGAGGAAAAGAGGTCCCAGGCTCCAGGCTAGACAGCTCACGGACTCTTGGCAAGCTCCTCGCCCCGGGGAGGACAGATGCTGGGAAAAACACTGCCGTGGCTGTGGAGCTCCTGGAGAAAGCTCGGAACGGTCCCACTTTGGAGGGGACCGAGCCCACAGGAGCCTCGATACTCTGGGCAGCCCCAGGACCAGGACTGTAGGATTCAGTTATAGGGAACTTCGTTATCGGGCCTAAAAGCAGCTCATGGTCACAAGAGCGTTCCAGACGCCTTTAGAAGGCTTTGAACAGACTAAACAAGAAAATAGAAAAAGAAAGATCCCAGTTAGAAAAACACAGGTGCACGTTCCACGATAAAGGGAACTTGGCACAAACAACCTCAATTCAGGGGCTTATCTCGACCGATTGGACCGAGACAAGTCTTGCATGCTCTAATTAATACAGCCAATTATGTCCTGTGTTTATGCACGTGTACAGAGCGGGTATAACTAACTTTATCTGACGTTTGTGCGCGTGGACAGTACCGATGTAACCAATCACCGTTCACGTTTGTGCGCGTGGACACCAAATGCTCGCGTGCAGCAACCAATCAGAGTTTCTAAACAACTTAGAGAATTGTATAAAAATAATCGGCTAAGCTCAATAAATTGGCGGCTTTAATCATCATATTGGTGGTCTATCGTCCAGGCCCCGTGGAAATAAACCCTAAACCCTACACAGGACCTGGCAGCCACCTTGTCCCTTGAGCCTGGTGGAATCCTCAGGCAGGGCTCTCGGGACAGCTCCCAGCCCCGTCCAGCCTCCCCACAGCCCAGATTTTGGGGACCCCTGGGGAAGGAGCTCCCCAAAACCTCCCCTTTGGTGGAAAGCAACGAGCAGCTCCGCTCCAAGCTGATGGCCACGGTGCGGCAGCCCTCTGTTGAGCTCGCCGCTTGCCCTCCGCTCAGGAGAAGGGACGCTTTTCCCCGCTCCTCACCCCAAAATCCTCTCAGACGTTCTCCCATCCAGCAGCGAGGGTCCCCCAGCGCATCCCTGCTGCCTCCTTGTTACCGAAAAACTCGGAATGAAGAACTTATCAACCCCAATTTAGTGTCGATAAGCAGACACTTCTTTATTGACAGCCGGGTGCGCAGGCGAGTCCTCTCACGAACCACGCACACCTGACACCAAAACAATACAACTTATATTAAAACTAATTCATGCATATTCATTAGATTTCCAAGAAAGGGTATACATATTCATCAGATTTCCGGGAAATCATTAGCATATGTAAATGTCCTTTACGCAGGCGCAGTGAAGGTCTCTGGTGGTCTTTCATAGTCTTCCTCACTCGTCCGCTTCTTGACCTCTCAGGTGTTTCCAAGCAGCAAGATGGTGTCCATAACGGTTTCCTTGGCTTTTAAAACAATTAAAATAATATAAACATATATACAATACATAAATAATAATATAAAATAAAATAAACAATTTAAAACTACAAGACTCCCAACCTTTGTCAAAACTTCTGTGGTTAAGTGATTTTGAACAATACTTAAATTCTTATGGTTACACATTCTACATTTTCTAAGCTCCTAAGTTCCTAAGGCTACATTTCAAACTTAACACTCCCATACTTATGCTTCACAATTTTCTACTTCTTAGTCAAACCAAACTCTTTTATAATCAGATTTTAATTTCTTTTATCTTGTTATCTAAGTTCTAAATGTTCCTACTAGATTATTTGAGCCAATTTCTCCGGCCTTGGTACAGGGCTATACAGGGGATTTCACAGCAGGTACTGCCTGGTGGTTAGACGTATAAAATGCAACATACATATAATTTTGCTAAAATATTAAAATTGAATATGATTAATTCTAACTAATAACAAATCAATGACAAATCAGTAACAGAAGGAGTCAGGCGGTGAGGTGGGTATGTTCAAGGCGATGGTGTTTGTCTAATTCCCAGCTAATTCCCTCAGATACTGGATGTGTCCCTCAGCAGTGGTCCACTTGACTTGGTCACCTGCGTGATCTTTGTCGTGGTTTAACCCCAGCCAGCAACTAAGCACCACGCAGCCGCTCACTCACTTCCCCCCCATCCAGTGGGATGGGGGAGAAAATCAGGAAAAGAAGTAAAACTCCTGGGTTGAGATAAGAACGGTTTAATAGAACAGAAAAGAAGAAACTAATAATGATAATGATAACACTAATAAAATGACAACAGTAAGTAATAAAAGGATTGAAATGTACAAATGATGCACAGGGCAATTGCTCACCACCCGCCGACCGACACCCAGCCAGTCCCCGAGCGGCCAAAAAAAAACCTGCCTCCCCCCCCTTCCCAGTTCCTAAACTAGATGGGACGTCACATGGTATGGAATACACCGTTGGCCAGTTTGGGTCAGGTGCCCTGGCTGGGCATGAGAAGCTGAAAATCCTTGACTATAGTCTAAACACTACTGAGCAACAACTGAAAACATCAGTGTTATCAACATTCTTCACATACTGAACTCAAAACATAGCACTGTACCAGCTACTAGGAAGACAGTTAACTCCATCCCGGCTGAAACCAGGACAGATGCACAATATAAACCTAACCCTCTGTTACAGTACTAAAACCATAGTTGCTTGATTGCTTGCTTATGTTTTTGTTACTCTGACTAGTGATGCTGTGTTGACTTCTCAGAATTCCTGAGTTGGGGGGAGGACACAGAGAGCTTGACAACAGACTGCGTTGGAATTCTTGCAGCAACCCCTACGCCACGTGAGAGCAAGAGGTCGCTATAAATTTATTAGCCTTTTTACACACAATGAACACATTCTGTTGATCTACGGATGCTTTAATCAGAGCAATCCCAGTCAAGAGAGCTTGAAGTTTAAGGCTAGTTTGTATGCATCTATAATAAATAACACATCCTACACATGGTCTGTATGAGGTTGTTTTACAGAAGCTGCATGGGCGCCTTGGAGAGTACACCTCAGCTTCTCGGATGGATTCCAATCACTAGCAGTGCTACTTGACATCTCCCCCAATCCTATCCCTCTAATGATTTTTTATTTTTGTATATATTTTGCAGGTTATCAGAAGCCCACGGCAAGACTCATGTTTTCACTTGATGAGTGGGTCATTATCTGTATTGTTTGTTTGATTCTCTTTGTGATATTCTTATGGTTTAACAGGGAAAGATGGTTTGGAGCTCCTTCCTCCTTGCCTTTCTTAGCTTTGGAGCATCTGGACAAGGAGAAAGGACCTCCAATTTAGCTTGGGAAGTGATACAAGGATTCATACATGTCTGGAATAAAACGGATCAAGGGATCTGTATTCAGATTCCTACCTCTACCGAGCAGGGGATTAGATTCGGTTTGATACCTGTGAAGCTCAATATTGGAAAACGTAATATGACCAATGGCATTATAGGGTTAGTAGATGCTCCCTTTGAGTATCAATATTGAAGTGATTACACCTCCTCTGGTAGATGGTGGCGAGATGAAGCAGCCTTCTATGAGATCCCTCGGGACACGGGGTGGCCTGACTTAATAAACAAAACTTGTAAGCGATGGAGATTGGAGGTCAGTCGCGAAATTGGTACTAGTCATAGCCCACCGTGTCCTCCAGGATTCGAGGAAGCCTTTTCCAGACAATTCCCACCTTCTCCATCCTGGTGGAAAATAACAGGCTGCCCTTCCTATCACAATATATCTTGTAATCTAGTGCCCTTTTGGCCTGCTTCCCCGGAAATTACCCCTTTTGAATTACAATATAATGTAAAATGGGATTCAGATTGGTGTGTTCACATACCTGACAGAAAGGGACAATATCCTTCAATGGATAGTGCCCACACTGCTTGGGGATGGTCAGTGAAACACATGTTAAAAAACCAACCTCTTCACTTATTAAAGAAAGAATTTGTGGGCACACCTGACCCCAATGATGCCCATTTGTTAAACTGTACCCACATTGTAGATTGTACCACAGGCGCTGGCAATCCCATCGAAACATGGATCAGTTTGGAAGTTAGAACCTTAATTCGAGATATGGGCACCTGTTGGGGATATCCTAATTTTGGATACCAAAACCGGGATAACCAATGTAATCAGATCACCAATAATGTTAGTATCTGGCTAAGATGTGGAATTCCCATTAACCACTTCCCAAGACATACGGTGGGGGAGGATAATCAAATACCTCGGGGAGACGCAGCTACTTGTCAAAACGCTTTGTATGCTGCCCCTGAGGGGACCGTCTGGGGGTGCTCAGATGGGAAAATATACTCGCACTTGAATGTTATCGAACAGGCTGGATTGCAGTGTGGTTTGGGAATTCCTACTATGTGTCCCAGGCAAATCTTTGAATATACCACACCACCTATTCACAGGAAGAAACGAGAACTTGATGACCCAAGTAGCGCCCAGAAATGGATTCAAAGCATTTTAAAACCTGATTATTATACTTGGGGACAGAAGGTATCGTTAGAGCTAGAAGCATTCTTTGCACCATCTGGGTATATCATTCGGCACCAATGGGTGCTAGAAAACCTAACTTGGCAAGTACATGTATTAAGTAATTGGACTCGATACGCCTTTGGGGAACTAAATCTCCAAGTGCAACAGGTATCAAAAATGACATTACAAAATCGTCTACCCTTAGATATGTTATTGTTAAAAGAACAAGGTGTGTGTGGTATGTTGAACTTGACTGAATCTGAATGTTGTATTACCATTCATAACGCTACGACTTCCATTGAAGAAGCCCGGGCAAAGATGAAGGAGATTGCCGACCAGACGAGAGAACTCTTCCACGCAATGCAACCAGCTGACTGGTTTGATGGCTGGAATCCAAACTCATGGCTACTTTCCATTTTAGGATCCTTGGGACTGACGGGATGGGGAAAATGGCTTGTAAATATTGGACTTATGATTTTAATTGGATTTGTATGTTTAGTAACAGGCCTTGCCATAGTCAGATGTATGATTAGCCGCTTACTATCCTCAGCTGTCTCTCTCTCTTCTCCTACTGTCCGCTATATCAAGATCACCACAGACGAAGATGATATCAAAGTCCAGCGACTGTTTGAGCCACGGGGTGGTGTGACGGTCTGACAAATTCAAATGTCTCAAACATCCACTAAAAGAACTTTGGTGGACAAAATGACCTCTGTAAAAATGCTGGAGTTTTGTGAACAGGACAATGTGGACAGAGGAGAGGGCCCCATGGAGGGGGGGAATGCACTGCTCCAAGGCCCAATTCCTTATCTTGAGTGACCAGAAGAAGAAGCACGATTTATGTCTTCCTGGAGGGAGAGGGCTCCACGGAGGGTGGGCCAAGGCCCCAGTTACCAGGAGAAGGAGCACAATTTATGCCTCCCTGGAGGAAGAGGGCCCCATGGAAGCTGGGACTGTGCTTCTATTTTAAGTGGTCATGCCAGCAGGCCACAATGAACACACACCCCCTCCCGCCAAAGCTCACTGATCGATTCCAGTGAACCCCAGGTGTGGGAACTGCGCATGTTAAGATCATCAACTAACACTATAAAAGAGGAGAGAACAAATCCTCAGCGCACGCCCTCCGGAACTGGACCTCTACGCTGGCTGGACCAACGCTGGACCCAGGACTGGTGAAACCCTTCTCCTCTTTCTTTCTCCTTTCTCTCATTCTCTCTCTCTCTCTCCCTTCTCTCTTTTCCACAGTCCCTACACCTCATCCTTTGAAACATAAACCGTTGACCAAGTCTGAGACTAGGAGTGGATCTAGCCGCCCCTGAGCTCCTCTTTGAGAAGGAGTCCAGAAAGCAAGGGGGTCTGCTCTGAACCTCGTGACTCAACGGGAGGGCTCCCCTTCTGATACATTTCATGTTCCTTTTTCCATTTCATTTTTCTATACTTCCCTCTTCTTCTCAAACAGTGGCTTAATGACATGTTGCAAGGTTCATATTAACAAGTTCATGTGTATCTGGACAAAGCTAGCTAGGTTGAATAAATGTTGATTGTTGTTTGAACTCCCCTGGTGTCGTTTCACCTTAATTCTGACAAAGGAAATCCACGAACCTGAGTCGCTCCAACTTTGGGACGCGACACAGCTATTTGATATATTTGTGGATTAAACGGATTAAAGAGAACATGATCGAAGCTGGCAATGGCAAAACCGTCTTCACTCCTGGCAGATGGGAATGGATAGTGGAAATAACTATAAATCACCACAATAACCCCAATAACTATAAATCACCACAATAACCCCAATAACCATAAATCACCACAATAACCCCAATAACCATAAATCACCACAATAACCCCAATAACCATAAATCACCAAAATAACCCCAATAACCATAAATCACCAAAATAACCGACATAACTATAAATCACCAAAATAACCACAATAACTATAAATCACCAAAATAACCATAAATCACCACAATAACCACAATAACTATAAATCACCAAAATAACCACAATAACCATAAATCAGCACGATAACCCCAATAACCATAAATCACCACGATAACCACAAAAACCATAAATCACCACGATAACCACAATAACCACAAATAACCACAATAACTATAAATAACCAAAATTAGGCATTTCCGCCTAAGGGAGGATTTCCAGCCTTCCGAGCCACCCGGTAGGACTCAGAGTTATGTTTTTTTAAATATTTGTTGGGTTTTTTTTTTACCTTTCTCCTCCCACAGCATGTGAGGAGAGAGGAATCGCCGTCCTCCCCGCACCGCCCGCTCCGCCAGAACCCCCAAGGGCTCAGCGCCACAGAGAAGGAACAGGATTCTCCCCCCAGAAGAGAATCCAGACACGGACGGACGGGTTGATCCATCCCGATGGATCCCGGTTTTCCCAGAAACGCCGGGGAAACAGCCCCAAAGCCCCTCGCATCTCCGTAGCCCCTGCAAACTCCCCTTAGGCACCCAACATCTTAATGAATTAATTCATCTCATCTTAATGATTAATTAATTAATCGATTAATTCATTCATTGATTAATTCTTTTTGTCTTCCAGCTGCCGTTTGCAGAAGGTGAAATCCCTTAAATAAACTTAACCTCACTTAATTAACTTAATAAACTTAATAAACTTAACCTAACCCTAACTAAAGGTTAACCCTAACCCTAAAAGGTTAACCTGAAATAAATCCCTTGGAGAGGGAACAGATCGGGGCTTCATTTATTGGCTTAATTAATTATTGGCTTAATTAATTGGCTGGGTCTTCATTTATTGGCTTAATTAATTATTGGCTTAATTCATTGGCTGGGTCTTCATTGAAGCCTACGGGCTTTCCCCAAGGGGGATTCAACCGCAGCATTTATTTAATTACTTAAATTAATTAAATTAATGCTATTTAATTAATTTTCCAGTCCGGGGAATCGCCCTCCCGCCTTCCCACCGTCCCCCCCCGTTCCCACCCGAGTCCCGGCAGCCCCCCGGGATTTGGGGTCGGGTCGGATCCCGAAGCCGGAGGGCTCATCCCAGCCGGGTGGGAACCCGGATTTGGGGGTGGTTGGGGGGATTTTGGTGTCGGGGGGCGCGAAGAAGGTCGGATCTCGCCGTGGGGCGGGGATTTGGGGGCGAATCTCGTTGTTTTGGGGCGGGGAGAGGCCGGACCCCCCCTTGGACCCATCTCTATGGGGCAGGGAAACGATCGGATCCGCCGCACGACCGCCGGATTCCGACGCGGGGGCGATAATTCGGGGGGGGGGCGAAAACCTTCCGGGGAAAGTCCGGGAGAGAGGAACGACTGCGATGTCTTGGTGGGGGGCTGGATCCCCCTCCCCCCACCCCATAGATCTATAGGGCGGAAAAACACCCAAATTTTTTACCTCCTCCTCCAGGGGTGTCCTGATCCCATCCGAATCGTGGACGGCGGCAGCTCCTGTCGGATCGGCCGGAGGGGGAGTTTGGGGTGGGGGTGGGGCTGATGGTGGGCACGCCCACTGCCGCTCGGGCTCCACCCCCTGGCATGGGAAGACCCGCCCCCGGGACGCTGAGTCCTTCCCCTGGTAAGTTTAGGCCTATAGAGCATTTAGCCCCACCCCCTGATGAATAAGCCCCACCCCCAAGCCAGAAGGACACACCCCCTCCTTGGCTCTGCCTTCTGGGCAGGGAAGACCCACCCCTGGGATGCTGAGTCCCGCCCCCATGGATTTTAGGGTTATGGAGCATTAAGCCCCGCCCCAGAGGTGTAAGCCTTGCCCCCAAGTCAGGAGGACACACCCCCTGCCTTGGCTCCGCCCTCTGGGCCGGGAAGACCCACCCCCGGGATGCTGAGTCCTCCCCTCGGCAAGAGCCTTTAGCCCCGCCCCCTGTCAAGAGTAAGCCACGCCCCCTACCAGAACACACCCCTTGGCCTTGGCTCCACCTCCTCGGCTGGGAAGACCCGCCCCCTCCCCTCTTGGAGACCAGGGTGCTCTTAGCCCCGCCCCTGAGACCTGACCTGACCACCTGCCTGTAGCTCCGCCCCCTCCAGCTCCCCCTGCCCCAATGTTCTTTTGCCGCCCCCCCCGAGGGGCATCCTTGGCCCCTCCCCGAAGGCGTGGCACCGCCCCTTGGTGTAACCCCACCCCTAAGGTGTAGCCTCGCCCCTTAGGCGTGGCCCCGCCCCTTCAGCCACCCCCCATCCCTTTTTAAAGGCACATAGCCCCCCCATCTCCCCAAGGGCCTCTCCCCTCCCTTTTTAGGACTTAGCCCCGCCCCTTCCAGACCAAGCCCCGCCCCTCAGCCTTAGTTCCACCTCCAGGGCGTGGCTCCACCCCCAGGGCGTAGCCCCACCCCCTGGGTAATCCCCCCGTCCCTTTTCAAAGGCACACACACCTTAGCGCGCTAATTAGCAGCGCTAATGAGGTGGGTGGGGCTTGGGGGAAGGGGCGGGGTCTGTGGGGGAGTGGGCGGGGCCTGGGGTGGAGGGGCGAGGGTACCTGGGGGGGTGTTTGCTTGGGAACCCTGCTCCAGTGGTGTGAAGGTGGTGGGCGGGGCTTGAGGGGGAATGGGCGGGGACTGTGGAGAGAGTGGGCTGTGCCTGGGGTGGATGGGTGGAGCCTGGGGGCTCGGGGCGGGGGCTCGGGAGGGGGGACTTAGGGGGGTGAATGCTGGGGAACCCTGCTACAGGGGTGTGAATGTGGTGGGCGGGGCTTGGGAAGGGGCGGGGTCTGCTTGCGGGGGGCGGGGCCTGCTGGCAAAGGGGGTGGGGCCTCTGGAGGGAGGGGGCAGGGAGGCAGGGCCTCTCTTTCCCTCTCTTTCCAAGGGGGCGTGGCCACCTGGGAGAAAGGAGGCGGGGCTTGGGTGGGGAGGCGGGGTCAGGTGGGGCTGGAGGTGGAGCTGGGGTGGGGTTAGGGTGAGGGGGTGGGGCCTGGCAGCTGGTGGGTGGGGCTGGGAGTGGGCGGGGCTTCCCGGGGGAGGCGGGGGGAGCCCTCGGGGTCCTCCCTGGTCCATTGAAATCGGGATTAAATCGGGATTAAACGGCCCAAATCAGGATGAAACGACACCGGATCCGATTTGACCAGGGGAGAACTGGGGTCCCGCCGGAGGCCAGGTTGGAATCGGTCCAACTGAAATTTGGGAATTGGGAAATTTCTCCTAGAAAAGGGAAAATCCTGGGAGCGGCGGGGCTGCAGCCGGGGACTGCCCCTCGGGTCGGGGCACGGCCAGAGGGGAACTCCTCGAGGGAGAGAGCCCTCCGCTTTTCGGGGAGCAATCGGCGCGTTTTGGGTCAGCGCTTGGAAATCTCCAGGATTCTGAAGTCGGCTGGGCAGGACTAATTCCCCTGACATCATCGAACCTGGGGTTTATCAAATGTTCCTGGAGTTCTAACGAACTTTTTGACAGAAGAATAAATCCGAGCTTTAACACCTCTTGGATTTGGTTCTGTAACGACACCCTATAAATATTAACACCCTATAAATATTAACAAAGGAATCACTGACCAAACCATCTGCAGCTTCATGGATTCCTGCAGGCAGACTTCCAAGATTTCACCTGGAAAAAATAAAAAAAAACAGATTTGGGTCGCTCCAAGGAACCAGAAGCAGATGGTTATGAGAAGGATGGAATAATCCACCCAGTGTGGATTTGATGTTCTTTTCCATCTTTTGCTTTTCGAGCAGTTTTATTGAGGCGTTCGGTGAGCACAGAAGGAACGGCTCCGATGGTTGGCGGTTCTACCAGGACTGGCTGTCCAGGAGAAAAAACCGGTTCTCCGGGACCACTGAGGGTCTGGGGTTAAAGTCAAGGGTTTAGGACAAAATGCATTCAGTTCGGGGCAGCCATTTCTCCCCCGACAATTCTTGACCTGGGGAACTGCATCCCAAAGGCGTTCATGTTCCCAAGGCCGTAGGGACCGACTGGGTTTCCCCCAAAGCATTTCAGTTAATGAGGTTTTCGGACAAAGTCGAAATTCCACGTTGCTCTGACTCGGTCCACATCAGTGCGATGATTTGTGCCCCCCATATCAATTAAAACTGTTTTTTTCTCTGGCCCTACAGCCACAGTAATCGATAAATCCCCTCCCCAATGGAAGGTGAGTTGTCTTATCAACATCCATCCTCCATTTCTTATCAACATCCATCCTCCATTTCATCTTCGGGAAATGGAGGATCTGGTTTCCCATCACCTTGGTTTCTTCCTCAGCTTCTTCCCCGAGGTCTATCCATAGTAGGGCACTAGGGGCTGGTTCCAAATTGACTTTTTGCCATTTTTGGACAAGTTTCTCCAACTTCTGGGTTGGAAGCCCATCCGTTAGATCTTGGGGAACACCTCTCCGGAGCCCCAGTTGCCACCATTCCTGGTGGCTTCGGGACTTCCCTCTCCCAGCATCCCATTTGGAATCCTGACTTCTCTTGACCGGGGCTGACCAAACCTCACCTTCTTCCGTGGCTCGTAGGGCTTTCAGGTCTTGGCCAGGATCCACCCATGGGACCATATTTCCTCCCAAAGTTAATGAGCTCTTGGGCTGCTTCCCCCCACGTCCACACTTTTCTCCAGCGATTGGGGGTCGTTCCTCCCTCTAGAGCAGCTGGAACTCCGTCTGCTCCAATTTGGGATCTTCCCCTGGAGTTTGATCCCAATGGGTTTTAGAGCTCTGGAAGTCCTCGGATTAGAGAAGTCATCCATTCTGGATCCACAGGCATCATCCTTGGAGAGCCCTGGTGAGATTTCAGCTCCTGATCATCCATCATCTGCCAACGAGCCACCTTTTGCCCATTTTCTACCGATTTCTACCTATTCTAGCGAGGGGGTCTCCCCTCTCCAAAGGGTTCAGCCCCCCGGCCCAATCTGCTGCCCTCGGTGTCAACGACCACGAGGCCTGATAATTACTGGTAATTAGAAGCACACCTGTAACATGTATCCTTATATAAAATAAGGATATAAATACATATCATGGTATAGATTTAAAGAAGCACCAATGTTTAGTTAACTTGGGTGAAACAAAACCATTCCTGAAGAGGAACTTTTTTTTTTTTTTTTTCATTTTTAAATATATAAAAAGCATTTCTCTTATGAGCTTTTATAAAGCACAAAGGATTATCTTTAGATGTCACAGCGGAAACAGCTTCAAAACTTCTTATATGTGACTCCCTGAAATGAATCTCGGCTGGCCTAATTTTAGCCAACAGCCTTTCTCTGCAATTGGCTTTTTTATCTGCAATTTTTTGCTTGGAAGTTACAATTTATTATTCCAATCTTTCATCAGCTGCCTGCCTCGGAACTGTGTTGTAATTGTTTGATTAGGTGTAATAAACTGACTTTCCTACCTGCAACACGCTGTAACACAGAGAAATGCAACTTACATGACGAACATGATGCATTATTGATATAGGCATTATATAGGCATTATATAAGGTGATATAAGGATATAAAATAAGGATATAAAAACACCCCAGGATCCTTCTGCTTCCTTCTCTGACAACAAGATTCCATCTCCTCCTGATGACGAGACTCTCCAAACATATTCCGTTTCTGATCGCTTTGGAGTCCGTGCAAAATCCTTCCTTAATTTTGCTAAAACTCAGTAAATGGAACCTGTTTAGTAATTGACGAGAAGGAAATAAGGCGGACACCAGTAATCCAATATGAATCAAAACATAGTGCCAACTTTATTGAACAGTGTGTAGCTTTATATATGTCTTGGTGCTAATACATTCCAAACACAGCCTGGCTATAGGTTGAACACGAAAAGGTCACATTTGCATAACACGCCTACTTGTGGCTTCTTGCTTGCGAGGGAATTCCCCTTTTACCGGTTCTAGCCGGCCTTGCCTTAGTTGTTTTTCTTCTTCAAGGACGCTGTGACCTTGCTGAGCTTCCCCCACAGTTGTGCTGGGGCCTAGTTCGGCCCAGTCATGTCAAGGCTGTTAGCAGTAGCCCCCTCCATGCGAGTGTCATTCTGTTGGCCCACTAGCTGCATATAATCCCAATGACCCCTTTCTGCAAGCCATTCCCCGACAATTCCCCCTTTTTGTTTTTGGGCCAACAGAATGTTAGTTTGTGTCACTCGTTCTATACTTTTCCTAATGCAGGCATAAGCAATGCGTAAAATAATCAATACCAACAATACTATACCTATAAAGCGTAAGCCTTCCTTTAACAAGCTAAGCAACCAAGGAGAAAGTCCACTAAAGGCCGATTGTAGCCACTCATCAAAGGGATTCACATTCTTAACAACTCTCTGAGTGTGAGACTCCAATCAAGCCAACTTTTTGTGAATGGACGCACTATGGTCAGAAAGATTAAAACAACACATTCCTTCAATGTCTTCACACCCGTGACCATGTGCTAACAACAAGAAATCAATGGCAGCACGATCTTGCAAGAAGGCATGACGCAAACTGTCTTGATCGTGCAGCAATTGTGACAAAACCTCTGTGGTGACATTGGCTTGTTTAACCGACCAGCATGTCAACCGTTCCAGCTGTTTGAGGGCTTGAGCTGCAGCCAAACCCGGAAAAAAGGCCGTAGCAAAAATGTTGGCCGTCGTAGACCACAATTGAACATCATCACGACAGGAATCATCCAAAGGCACGCCTCGTTTAACACGACGTGTTCTCTTAGTCAAGTTCAGCCAGTCCCTTTGATGCGGGGCAAAAAGGGTAAGTTTTCCCAGATAACACGGTCCACCATATGCGTTTTTTGGGATGCCCTGCCAAGCTCTATCCCCACAGATCAAAAACACATTTGGGGGAAGAGCTTTTGGGGTGTTGTTGTTCCACAATAAGGGCCCAACTACCGATGGCAGTGGGCTATACAGATCAACTGCCCCGTAGGCACCTAATGGCAGAGAGACATTATAGCCGTCAAGAGTGGTCTCATTGGTGCCGCAAAAACCTGTATCCCATGGCCTGAAATTGGGCCCTGGCGATACTTCCGTCCAGCCTGACTCGTTCCATCTCTTGTCTGCCCACGCATGAGGCTGAGTATCACCGATAAAGGTTTCAAACCCGTTCCTGCCACTAAACCTATCACCGAATGTGACACACGTCTGAGTGTGACCTTTGGACGTTGACCCCACCGCTTTAGCACCCAGCAATTCTAGTTCTTGTGGATCCCAGGGCAAGGTGGTGTTAAGAGATCGGATTAACGTGGCAGTACAGCTAGCTACGGTGGGAGGAGAGTGACAGTTATTAGTAGCATAGGCAGCAAAGGCAGACTCTTCAACACCAGGTATACCCACGAGGCACGTTTTAAAGGGGCTAGTGGCTGACTGCATACTCAGACAAAAATCTAAATTGCCAGTATGATTAGCCCAAGTCACCCACATATTGGTTCTGTCGTTCACCCTGTAGACGGCCCGTGTCTGCGTCGTCAGAAGACACATCTCTAACAATGTCACGGTCAGGATGAACTCGCTGGCTGGCCGCAGGGCGCGTCCACCTTGCTGGTACCCATAGTGATCCTGTAGGTGCAAGCACACACATATGACCCCTTCCAAGATACTGAACCTCAGCCGGACCCTGCCATTGTCCAGTCTTTGGGTCCCGATAGTGTACAAACATTGGGACTCTTTTGTCCAGCTGCTCCTTTGGGGCATGCAGAACTACTGGTGGGGAATCACTTTCACCAAAAATACACAAATGATTTAGGGTAAACAATGTCACAGCCAGTTTCTCCTGAACATCTGATATTTGAGAATATTTTAACAAATACCGTTTTAAAGTTTGGTGTGCCCTCTCTATAATACCTTGACCTGTTGGAGAATTGGGAATGCCTCTGACATGGTGAATACCCCATCTTTGCATAAAGCGTCTTATCTTTTCTCCAGCATAAGCTGGACCATTATCAGACTTTATCTGTTGTGGAACCCCCATAACAGCTAGGCAAACTGTCAGGTGCCTCTGGACATGAATGGCTTTCTCACCGGCTTGTGCCGTGGCCCACAACATGTGACTAAACGTATCTATGCATACATGTACATATTTTAGTCTCCCAAACTCTGACACATGAGTTACATCCATTTGCCATATCTGGTTGGCCTGCAGTCCTCTAGGATTGACACCAAGACCCAAACCTGGCCCATGATGATTACATTCTGGGCAGGTTTGCACAATGCCCTTGGCATCATTCACTGAAATTCTAAACTGTTTGCACAAGCCTTTAGCGTTCTGATGAAACATTTCATGAGAGTGGCGAGCCGCCTGAAATTCATCTCGCGGGGCAACCACCGATACTAATCGATCTGCCCTCGCATTCCCTTCTCCAAGGCCTTGTTGCCATTTATGGCTTCTAATATGAATAACACAATAAGCGGCACTCCTCTGTTGAAGTGCACTGCGAAGACGCCTCAAGAGTTCAAAAAGCCGTAAATTCTTGATGTCACGAATAAAGGCAGTCTCTACGCGGCGTACAATCCCTGCGACATAGAGAGAATCAGTTACTATATTGAGAGGCATTGTGAGCCATCTGACGGTAGCCCACACCACTGCAAGCAATTCTAACGTTTGTAAAGAGTCAGCGGGCTCTCCCTTAAGTATGTGCTGTTGCCATTGGCCGTCCCGGTTCCAAACGATCGCTGCACACCTAGATTTTTTGCCTGCATCTGTAAACACAGTCACTGCCTCTGCCAATGGTCGTTCTGAGTACTTGGGTCGTGTTATCCACTGTCCCTGACCCATCCATTTCAAGGTAGGAGAGGCCAGCGACGCTGTGTTCAATGTTGTGGCTGTGCTCAAAAGAGCCAGTTGTAAGCAGTCATTTTCAGCAATCATTTGTTCTAAATCCAATTTTCGGATGGGCAAATAAATGGTAGAGGGTTCTTCTCCATGAATCTGTAAACACCGCTTTCTACCCTTCCGTATCAATTCTGACAAAAGCTCAATTTTCCGTTGGATGGTTGTTCTGGGCTGCAAGGTCACAAACACCCATTCGAGCACACGAGTGCTCTCCCCCTTAGAGTGCATTGCCTGGGTAATGGCCCCAAGCAATGTATTATCAGTAGGTAGTATGGTAAGATCTACTGCAGAATCGGGATTATATCGACTGACCCAACGTTCTGCCACCATTGATGCCAAACGTCGCAACAAACGTTCCTGAGTAGGGGTGAGTACAACCGAAGCTGCTGGATCAGTCCCCTTTAGAAGCGGTCGCAGAGGTTCTAAATCAGGATTGGTGAAGCCAATGACCGGTCTCAACCACTGAAGATCCCCCATAAGTTTTTGAACATCTGTTAGGGTCTTAATGTCCAAATGTAAAGACAATTTCTGAGGTCGAATTTGAGATTCAGTGATGATCCATCCCAAGTACTTATACGGAGGTTCCCTTTGAATTTTCTCTGGTGCAATCTGGAGACCTTGCCGGCTTAACATATTGGAAATGACTAAAATGTCTTTTTCGGTGAAGGGTTGTTGTCTACAGAAAAGAATGTCATCCATGTAGTGATAGATGCGTGTAGAAAACCACTGTTCACGGAGCGGCTGCAGGGCCTGGTCGACAAACAGTTGACAGAGTGTGGGGCTGTTTTTCATGCCTTGAGGAAGAACTGTCCACTCAAACCGCGCGCTAGGACCTTGCCTGTTAATAGCTGGCAAGGTAAAAGCAAATCGCGGAGCATCATTCGAGTGCAGTGCGATGGTAAAAAAACAGTCCTTGAGATCAATTACCAACAAATGCCAGGCTTCTGGTAACATTGCTGGAGATGGTAATCCTGGCTGAAGTGCACCCATTGCCTGCATTTGTTCATTGACGGCGCGTAAGTCCTGTAATAGTCGATATTTCCCTGACTTTTTAGGAATGACAAAAATCGGCGTATTCCAGGGACTGGTTGATGGCCTTAAATGTCCTGCAGCCAACTGCTCCTGTACAAGGTTATGTGCCTGTTGCAGCTTCTCCTTTGTTAACGGCCACTGCTCTATCCAGATGGGGGTATCACTGACCCACTGGAGCTGCAGCGGAAAATTGTACCGAACAGTGGCCGTCAGCAAAAATCCGAGGCATTTGTAAGTCGCATATCAAGTTGTCTCAAAGCATCGCGACCGAGGAGTCCATTTACGCCTTGGGGCAGAGGCATTACCGTAATGGGGATCTGAGCGTGTCGATTGTCTAGGTGGATACGAATGGGCGCTGAGGATTGGCGCACTGCAGCTGCTCCACCAACTCCTTCTACCGCTGTCACGCTGGGAAGTGTCTGCCAGTCTTTAGGCCAGCACAAGGTGGACACAATTGTGATATCAGCTCCTGTATCTAAAAGCATAGTGAGCTGAAAACTATCAGCCCCATTCGATAACGTCACGGTAGCTTCTGGTCGTATACCCATGGACAGAGTAAGCATTGCGGCAGGCCCTGTGGACCCAGAGCCACCAGCCCCCCTTTCATTTGTAAGGCGTGGTGTCATTTCTTTGGTCAGTTGTGGAAGGGGAACGATCTGTGCAATACGACTCCCTGCAGGAACTCGTATCGGTGGGAACTGAGTCTGCACCATGATTTTGATGACTCCTACGTAATCAGAGTCTATCACTCCCGGGATAACTATCAGTCCTTTTACAGCAGATGATGAGCGCCCAACAAGTAAACCGCCAACTGCTCTGCCATTAATTAGTATGGGCCGCTGGGTAGAGGATTCAATAACAACAGGTCGTGAATCTGTCAAGATACTGTCTACTGCTGTTGCCAAGTCCAAGCCGAGGCTGTCTCGGGTGGCGGGCTGCATTTGACTGGTGCCGCTACTTGTGTCTGCGCGCGGGGACCAGCCGCGCTCTGTTTCCAGTTTCCCTGACGCCAACAAGTTACGGTGGCGTGGGAGCGAGAGTTACAGTGGTCACAAAACACAGCAGCTGCTCTACAGTGATCTCGAAAATGCCCCTGTTGTCCGCAGCGAAAACACTTTATCCTTCTTTGTCGCCCTCTCGTTTCCTTACGTTGTTGGACTAGGGGCGTCAAGGCTGCCATCACATTATCTAGTACTTTAGCTTGTTCCACAATGTGGCTTTGCCTTTCAGCTACTTCCTTTAACGCCTTGGCAGCAACCTGCTCAGGCGAAGGCTCTGGGGCTACCAAGGGAAATGCCCTTTCTGACGTTAACGCGCCCGCACTTTCTAAACGCAGAGCCCTTTCTAACATGTCTTGTACAGAGGCATGAGGAGGGAGGGTGACCAAAACATCCCTAGTTCGCGCATTCGCATTCTCAAAAGCCAACTTCTCACCAAGGGTAGTCTTTACATGCTCAGGGTGGTCTGACTGGTCTAAGGCTTGGTGCAACCTGTCCAAAAAGCTTGCATATGATTCGTTTGGCTTTTGCTTTACTGACAAGTACGATGGAGTTACGCTACCAGCTTTAACTTCACTGAGGGCTATCTGCGCCAATCGCATAGCCTCCTGTAAAATGGCTGGAGGAAGTCCTAGTTGAGCCTGTACCCCAAAATAAGTACCAGTCCCTATCAGCTGTGCCGCCGTTACCCCAGCTAACGGGTCTCCCTCTGCCCTGGGCAAAGTAGCAGCAGTGTTACAGAGCCGTTGAAGGTGACTTTCATATTGCATGGTTTGTGATGGGGTAAGTATCATTCTTACCACTTGTTTAATATCTTCTTGCAAAATAATACCACTCGCAGAAAAGATATACTGAAGCATCTGTTTGCTAGGCTCACTATGTAAACCCGTCTGCCGCACAGTGTCCCTCAGTTGCACCAACAACTTCCAGTCAAACGGGTCGTGCTCACCCGCGGTATATGCATCATCCCCCTCCCCATGCTGCTTATATATTACAGGCATGGCCTTTAAGAGTTCATTTGCTGTTGCAACGTCACCCGCTTCCATGGCCTGCTTTGCTATTTTTGGCCATGGTTGGCAACGAGGACGGGGGAGTTTGAGCTCCCTCTCCTCCCGTATCTCCTGACCTGCAACCTTGCCCTTAGCCTGCAACTTGCTTTTTCTCTTAGGTTGTTTCGCAAAAACCAGCTCTGGTTTCCCCCCTCTCTTTTGGCAAATCTTAAACAATTTCTCAAACAAATCAGACAGCTCTTCCACCGAATTTACATCACTATCTAAATCACTAGAGCTACTACTAGAACGACTGAGAGGGGTCTTCGCCTGACCGTAATCTTCTACAAAAGGGTTCGATGTTGAAACAGAGCCCCTCCGAGAGGGCAGTGCAGAGGTTTGAACAGCGATATCTTGTAAAAAGGGGTTCGGTGTCAATGACATAGGTGGTGCCGAGGGTAATGGGGGAGTAGACTCTGCTACGCAGGCAATGTCGGATTCCTGGTTAGAGGGTGATAGCGCGGCAACAGCCTCCTGTGCTCGCTGTTCCGCTTCTGCCGGGGTCTTAGCGACCTTCACTGGCAAACCTACAGCAGGCGGTCCCGGAGCTAACAGATTAAAAGCCTGCGTTTGGTGATTTTCCACCTGAGAAGAAGCCACTCTTCGTGTTTCACCAAGTTTCGCTGACACCGAAACTGCCAGGGCTCTCTCCTCTTTATATTTGGCGATTGTGTTAATAGTCTCTCGCCAGGGGACCTGGAGAGCTTTGGCTTCCTTTTTCCCATCGATAACATCGTTCCAAAGTTCATTGCCAAATTCCCTCCACTGGTTCCAATCAAAATAATCATCTCCTGACTTGAAAAATCCCTTTGCGCAACCATAGGCACACAAACCGGACAGATGTTTAAGATTAAAGTTCACTTTTCGCTTTTCTAAAAAGCTTTGAAGTAGAGAAAACGCTACCTCTTTATCCATGCTGGCCAGCCGTATCTTCTGCGCATCCCCTACGTCTACGACGGAGCGCTCCTACCCCGCAGCTCCCGGCTCCCTGCCGTCCTCCCGGGCTCGTCGTGCCCCTCGTCGGAGGAGTCGCCGACACCGGCTCCCGCTGCACCGGTAACTGTCTTCTCGTCTTTCCAAGGTTGACCCCTGTTGAAGTAATCGGGGTCCCTGTTCGGGCGCCACTTGACGAGAAGGAAATAAGGCGGACACCAGTAATCCAACATGAATCAAAACATAGTGCCAACTTTATTGAGCAGTTTGTAGCTTTATATATGTCTTTGTGCTAATACATTCCAAACACAGCCTGGCTATAGGTTGAACGCGAAAAGGTCACATTTGCATAACACGCCTACTTGTGGCTTCTTGTTTGCGAGGGAATTCCCCCTTTACCGGTTCTAGCCGGCTTTGCCTTAGTTGTTTTTCTTCTTCAAGGACGCTGTGACCTTGCTGAACTTCCCCCACAGTTGTGCTGGGGCCTAGTTCGGCCCAGTCATGTCAAGGCTGTTAGCAGTAGCTCCCTCCATGCGAGTGTCATTCTGTTGGCCCACTAGCTGCATATAATCCCAATGACCCCTTTCTGCAAGCCATTCCCCGACAGATGGATGTTGATAAGACAACTCACCTTCCATTGGAGAGGGGATTTATCGATTCCTGGGGCTGTAGGGCCAGAGAAAAAAACAGTTTTAATTGATATGGGGGCACAAATCCCCACACTGAGGTGGACTGAGGCAGAGCAACGTGGAATTTCGACTTTTTGTCTGAAAACCAAATTAACTGAAATGCTTTGGGGGAAACCCAATCGGTCCCCATGGGAACAGGAACGCCTTTGGGATGCAGTTCCCCAGGTCAACGATTGTTGGGGGAGAAATGGAGAAATGCATTTTGTCCTAAACGCCTGACTTTCACCCCAGACTCTCAGTGGTCCCGGAGAACCAGCTTTTTCTCCTGGACAGCCAGTCCTGGTAGAACCACCAACCATCGGAGCCGTTCCTTCTGTGCTCGCCGAACACCTAAAGAAATCTGCTCGGAAAGCAAAAGATGGAAAAGAACATCAAATCCACACCGGGTGGATTATTCCATCCTTCTCATAACCATCTGCTTCTGGTTCCTTGGAGCGACCCAAATCTGTTTTTTTTATTTTTTCCAGGTGAAATCTTGGAAGTCTGCCTGCAGGAATCCATGAAGCTGCAGATGGTTTGGTTGGCGATTCCTTCGTTAATATTTATGGGGTGTCGTTACAGAACCAAATCCCAGAGGTGTTCCAGCTCGGATTTACTCTTCCGGAGAAAAGTTCGTTAGAACTCCAGGAACATTGGATAAACCGCAGGTTTATAATTAATCATTTCATCCCGATTTGGGCCATTTAATCTCGATTTAATCCCGATTTAAATGGACCAGGGAGGACCCCGAGGGCTCCTCCTGCCTCCCCCGGGGAAGCCCCGCCCACTCTCAGCCCCGCCCACCAGATGCCAGGACCCACCCCCTCACCCCAACACCACCCCAGCTCCACCTCCCACCCCGACCCTGACCCCGCCCAAGCCCCGCCTCCTCTTCCCAGGCAGCCACGCCCCCTTGGCCCACGCAGCCCCGCCCACCCCCTTGGAAACAGAGGGAACCTCTGCTAGGTGCGGCCCCGCCTCCCCGCCCCTCCCTCCAGAGGCCCCACCCCCTCTGCCAGCAGACCCCGCCTCCCGCCAGCAGGCCCCGCCCCTTCCCCAAGCCCCGCCCACCACCTTCACACCACTGTAGCAGCGTTCCCCAGCAGACACCCCCCCAGGTCCCCCTGCCCCTCACCCCCAGGCCCCGCCCACTCCCCCACAGACCCCGCCCATTCCCCCTCAAGCCCCGCCCACCTCATTAGGCTTAGCCCTAAAAGGGGGTGAGTGAGGCCCTTTGGGAGATGGAAGGGGGGTGTGTGTGCCTTTAAAAAGGGACGGGGGAATGGCCCAGGGGGTGGGGCCACGCCCTGGAGGTGGAGCTAAGGCTAAGGGGCGGGTTTTGGTCTGGAAGGGGCGGGGCTAAGTCCTAAAAAGGGAGGGGAGAGGCCCTTGGGGAGAGGAGGGGGGTGTATGCCTTTAAAAAGGGACAGGGGGTTGCCGAAGGGGCGGGGCTACACCTTAGGGGTGGGGCTACACCTCAGGGGTGGGGCTACACCCAAGGGGCAGGGCTACACCCAAGGGGCGGGGCTAAGGACACCCCCTGAGGGAAGAACATTGGGGCAGGGGGAGCTGGAGGGGGCGGAGCTACATGCAGGGGGTGGGTCAGGCCTCAGGGGCGGGGCTAAGAGCACCCCTGGTCTCAAATGGGGAGGGGGCGGGTCTTCCCGGCCGAGGAGGTGGAGCCAAGGTGAAGGGGTGTGTTCTGGTATGGGGGCGTGGCTTCCTCTTGACAGGGGGCGGGGCTAAACGCTCTTGCCGAGTGGAGGACTCAGCATCCCGGGGGCGGGTCTTCCCAGCCCAGAAGGTGGAGCCAAGGTGGGGGTGTGTCCTTCTGGCTGGGGGGCGGGGCTTATCCCATCGGGGGTGGGGCTAAATGACCCAAACTTGCCAGGGGAAGGACTCAGTGTCCCGGGGGCGGGTCTTCCCGTGCCAGGGGGCGGAGCCCGAGTGGCAGTGGGCGTGCCCACCGTCAGCCCCACCCCCCAACCCCCCCCTCCAGCCGATCCGACGGGAGCTGCCGCCTTCGACGATTCGGACGGGATCAGGACCCCCCCTGGGGGAGGAGGTAAAAAATTTGGGTGTTTTTCTGCCCCGTAGATCTATAGGGCGGGGGTGGGGGGAGGGGGATCCAGCCCCCCACCAGGACATCGCGGTCGTTCCTCTCTTCCGGACATTCCCTGGAAGGTTTTCGCCCCCCCCCGAATTATCGCCCCCGCGTCGGAATCTGGCGGTTGTGCGGTGGATCCGATCGTTTCCCTGCCCCATAGAGGTGGGTCCGAGGGGGGGGTCTGGCCTCTCCCCGCCCCAAAACAACGAGATTCGCCCCCAAATCCCTGCCCCACTGCGAGATCCGACCTTCTTCGCTCCCCCCGACACCAAAATCCCCCCAACCGCCCCCAAATCCGGGTTCCCACCCGGCTGGGATGAGCCCTCCGGCTTCGGGATCCGACCCGACCCCAAATCCCGGGGGGCTGCCGGGACTCGGGTGGGAACGGGGGGGACGGTGGGAAGGCGGGAGGGCGATTCCCTGGACTGGAAAATTAATTAAATAGCATTAATTTAATTAATTTAAGTAATTAAATAAATGCTGCGGTTGAATCCCCCTTGGGGAAAGCCCGTAGGCTTCAATGAAGACCCAGCCAATGAATTAAGCCAATAATTAATTAAGCCAATAAATGAAGACCCAGCCAATTAATTAAGCCAATAATTAATTAAGCCAATAAATGAAGCCCCGATCTGTTCTCTCTCCAAGGGATTTATTTCAGGTTAACCTTTTAGGGTTAGGGTTAACCTTTAGTTAGGGTTAGGTTAAGTTTATTAAGTTTATTAAGTTAATTAAGTGAGGTTAAGTTTATTTAAGGGATTTCACCTTCTGCAAACGGCACCTGGAAGACAAAAAGAATTAATCAATGAATGAATTAATCGATTAATTAATTAATCATTAAGATGAGATGAATTAATTCATTAAGATGTTGGGCGCCTAAGGGGAGTTTGCAGGGGCTACGGAGATGCGAGGGGCTTTGGGGCTGTTTCCCCGGCGTTTCTGGGAAAACCGGGATCCATCGGGATGGATCAACCCGTCCGTCTGTGTCCGGATTCTCTTCTGGGGGGAGAATCCTGTTCCTTCTCTGCAGCGCTGAGCCCTTGGGGGTTCTGGCGGAGTGGGCGGTGCGGCGAGGACGGCGATTCCTCTCTCCTCACGTGCTGTGGGAGGAGAAAGGTAAAAAAAAAACCCAACAAATATTTAAAAAAACATAACTCTGAGTCCTACTGGGCGGCTCGGAAGGCTGGAAATCCTCCCTTAGGCAGAAATGCCTAATTTTGGTTATTTATAGTTATTGTAGTTATTTGTGGTTATTTGTGGTTATTGGGGTTATTGTGGTGATTTATGGTTATTGGGGTTATTGTGGTGATTTATGCTTATTGTGGTTATCGTGGTGATTTATAGTTATTGTGGTTATTGTAGTGATTTGTGGTTATTGTGGTGATTTATGGTTATTTAGGTGATTTATAGTTATTGGGGTTATTTTGGTGATTTATAGTTATTGTGGTTATTTTGGTGATTTATAGTTATTGGGGTTATTTTGGTGATTTATAGTTATTGGGGTTATTTTGGTGATTTATAGTTATTTCCACTATTCATTCATATCTGTCAGGAGTGAAGGCGGTTTTGCCATTGCCAGCTTCGATCGTGTTCTCTTTAATCCGTTTAGAGGCACCTCGGCCACAAATATATCAAATAGCTGATCCTAATGTTGGAGTCCTCTAAAGTGGGACTGAATTATTTATTTGGTGATGATGAAAATGTCTGGGCTTGATTGGGTTTTCTTTGATTCTGCTCGAAGTCTGGAAGATAAAAGATCGGCGATTGTCTCTCCCAGTTTCTTATTCCGAATCCTTCCAGGCTTTTCATTTTTCACGAGCTGCTGTTCCTACTTTAGAGTCAAGGTGAGGGAGTTGTTAAGATTTTTTTTTTTATTCTATTAAAGAGGTTTAAGTATGTAAAAACTTTTATTTTTCCTAATTATGCCTCACACGGGTAAATCCAAGACGCACGCAGCATCGATTAGGCGAGAAGAAATGGTGAAAGAAATTGAATTTTGTTGGAAGCTTTTTTGCATGGTGGGAGCTATCGCACGTTAATCGCCGAGAAGGGTCTGCTGATCCCAGCAGAGCTCGTGTCTGACCGTTGGGAATAGTTTAATACTCTGGCGTCTTTCGGCCAATTAAGTCTCTGGAATAAGTCGAATAAGTCGATTAAGTTGAATAAGTCTAATAAGTCTTCGGTCTCTAACTGGTGGGCAGGTTTGGATCATCAGCCAGGCTTCTTGCCCGGCTTTTCTGTGCAGGAGAAAAGTGATTGTGGTTAACTGAATAAATGTTAAAAAAAAAAAAAAAAAAAAATAAATTCTTAGCGGTAGTTAAATGGGATAGGAGCGGAGCAGTCAGCTTAATAGCTGCAGGTGTGTTGTGAAAAGTGCGTGTGAAAATGTGAACTCTCGCTTGTGCGCTTGTAAAATATTAAGCTGACGTTTTAGAGCGGACTCAGAGAATGAATTCATTTTTGGAAGACGATATTAAAACTCTAATTAAACTTTATAAGTGAATAAGCACCACAAATAGATCTCTGTTCTCATCTTATAATTCCTGTTCCTAATTAGTTCTCTGAAGTCCTGCCACATCCTTCTGCAGCGCACCCATCTCCACAGCAGCAGTTCTTCTCTCCAAAAGCTTCTGGGTTTGTTGTTGTTTTAATTTTTTTTTTATTAATGCATATTTAAAATAGGAATTGTCTCGCTGGGTCGGTTCAGGCTGGAATTCTGCCTTTGGCAGCGGTTCCTGCCGGATGCTTCGGATGCGGAAAGTTTGTGGTGGAAAACTCCATCTGCCTGAGCACTTGCTGGAGAGATGGTTTTCTCCAGATGTTGGTTATTCAAATTGGCGAGAAAAAACATTTAAAAGGTTCTTTTTGCTTCAGAGCTGCAGTTCAAGATCTTACGAATGTTTTTTCTTGCAAAGTCAAGCCCCAAAGTGTTCGATGCTGCTTTTTAGCTGTCACTTGGAGGCACCAAAAAGCGTTTAGTCCTTTGGAATGGCTGGGTTTGTCCGTTTGCTGAAAGATGGCTTCTTGGGTCATCGGAGAAATAAGACACACGTACCTAGAGCTGCTAGTACCATTTATTTTCCAATCCAATTATTATTTTCCAATCCAATTATTATTTTCCAATCCCATTATTATTTTCCAATCCCATTATTTTCCAATCCCATTGACATCCTAGCCTAGCAGCACTCCATGTACCAATATCTATGTTTTTTTATAGACGATGGTGTTCGAGTCTGGAGTTTAAACATTTCCCAGCCCAGCCCCTGACTAGAAATCCCGCAGGATTTCCATCTCTCGGCAGTGAGAGATTTTCCATCTCTCTCGTGGCGCTGCCGTTAGAGCTTGGCGTCCGTAGGGCGACGAGCGCGTCGATCCTCTTTTGCAGATTCAGCCGGACATTTCTGGACACAACGTCGCTTTGTGAGTTTAGACGACCATAAATCGAGAAGGCAGCGACCCTAAAGCATGAGCCTCCTGTCGAAAACGCCCCGATCTTTTAGCTGGACAAAAAGCGTCTCTTCTGTCGGCAGCTTCTCCCGAAGCTTCGTTCCGCGGATTTTCTTGCGCATCCACCGGTCCCCTGGGCTGGGGAACTGCAGCTGGGGCAAATCCCCTTCTCCCAGAATTGGTGCTGGACCTGCTGTGGGGCAGAAATCCTGGGTGGGTACGCAAAAACCTGGCTTAGGAATGGGGACTTTGGTCAACTGAATTCTTATTTTCATACTTTTTTTTCACGTGGGATAAAGAGTCAGTCGGGAGCCTGGTAGGTTAGGGTTAGGCTTAGGGGTTAGGCTTAGGGGTTAGGGGTTAGGGTTAGGGTCATTAGGGTTAGGGTTAGGGGTTAGGGTGAGGGTTAGGGTCGGGAGCCTGGTAGGGAGACTATTTTGAGACCTGCTGAAAGGTGGGCTAAAAGTGGCAGATGCAGAAGAACATGGTGATAATTGTGATATATCTTGACAGCACTTGAAAGCCTTTTCCTTATGGCCAACAATCCTGCAGCTCGTTAACGCTGCTCCTTTCTCTGCGGAGACTTTCTGGAACTCTGGTCAATCCGTTCAGTTCCCAGCTCGTTCATGGACCATGGAGCCCAGCTCCTCAAATTCTTCAAAAGTCCGGGTGGCTTTTTCTTTGTGCCTCTAGGATGTAGCAGCTTTCCGTGCTGGGTTTTTTTTTCCATGATGTTTTTCCAGGCAGCTTCTACGCCGGTTTGTCGGCTGCAGAACACGGGCAGTGGGAAGATTCCCGACGGGACCGACGTCTTCCGTGGGCTGAGTGGGATTTTCCGAACATTTCACATTCCCAAACCTGAACCAACTCAACTTGCTTTGGAAATATGCAAGCTGTGGTGCTTTGGTAAATAACTAACTGCACATATTTTTGTAAATAACTGCACATATTTTATCATGGCATATTTAAGTATTTAGTTTGATACTTGTAATTGCACACACACCTGCATACATAAACAGAGAAAGAGACACATCACCTATCATGACAGATGCCATTCTGTACCTCAAGAGTCATTATGGTTTTGTAAAGATGGAAGCAAAAGATAGGAAAAAAAGACATATATGGTCCCTTTTTTGGTGTCCTGTAGACAATGGACAATACTAGAATTTCTTTAACCAATTTGTTTTCTCCATAAATTCCAAATCTGTCTCAACTCTAGTACATTTTATACTTGGCTACTCTCATACAGGGTTTTTTTAGGCAGCTCTTTATTACACCTTTGCAATCTGTTATACTGCAATTACAACAGGGCATCATGTTGGGAGCAGCTAAGCAGAGTGAGCTGTCTATAAAATTCCCATAATCAGGTTTTCACTGGGATAAGAAGTTTTACAGGATCTTCAGTGCAGGCTGGCAGGAGCAGAGAGGTCTGGGGGGAGCAGGGCTGGATGAAATCTGTGCTAAGGGGGGGCGAGGTGCAAGCGGCAGAAGTCCTGGGGGGGGCTCCCAAAATGAGCATTTGGTGACCAATGCCTTTATTATTTTTTTTTTTTCATCGCTAAGTCAGCTTCTGCTGAAGTATCCTTGAAGGTATCTGTATGCCTTTACCTGCTTACAGGTAAAGAGTGCATATGTGTATATATATATATATATATATATATGTTAGAGACCCCAAACGCATCCCTTCGCTCTCTTCCTCCCTGCAGAAAGTAAGTGAAAATTAAACTGTGTTTAATAGACATGGGAATTTCCATTTCCATTTTAAATTTTCCATTTAAAATTAAAATTAAAATTAAAATTTAAAAATTTCCTGTGGAAATTCCTAGCTTTGCAGATGGACCCGACATTTCCATTCCCTATCAGCAGCACCGCTCTGAGCTCTGGAAGGGGAAAACCTGGATTAAACAAAGCTGAAAACCTGGATTAAATTTAGTGGAAAGACAGGGAAGCAGCTTGGCTGGTCTGGCAAGGGCCAGACCTACCCCTAACCCTAACCCCTAACCCTAACCCTAACCCTAAGTGTTGTGACCAACTCTGTCGTTCTGAGTGATGCAAAATGCTGCGGTGATAACACTGGAAAGAGCTTTCGCTCTTCAAACTGTTCTTTTTTGTCTCAATATTTATTTTTTTTTCTGGAGGAAAAGACCCCACCTAAAACACCAATGGAAAACAGAGAGGTTTAGTGGGCTGCAAAGCCAGTCTGGATGGTGCTGTGTCTCCCAGAGCACAGGGAGGCTCCTAGAAGCAGGAAAAATTTTGGGGAAAATGCCGTTTTCCCGTCCGCAGGGCTGTCTCGGACCACAGCTGTTCTCCACGTGCTGGAGACTCTCATGACAATGTCACGTTCGTGCCTTTCTGGGATCTCTAAAATAGCGCGTTTTGGTTTGGAATTTGAAGATTTTGATTTTTTGAAATTTAAATTTGAAAATTTAATTTGGAATTTAAATTGAATTTGAAATTTGAAAATTAAAAAAATTCAGGGAAGTGTTAATGCCTTTATTGGAGAGACCGATCCACTTGGATGAAATGGGAAAATGTTGGGGCTGTAAAGCCCTCCCTCAAGTCTTGATTTCTGAAAATCTTTGCTGCCTGAACCAATGTTTTCTTAAAAAGCCTTTTTTTCTTTTTCTTTTTTTTTTTTCCTAAGTTTAAAAAGGTGCTGGTGAAGCTTTTAGTGTGAAAATACTTTTTTCCTGTGTTGGAATAAGATAATATAAATGGCTAACAAGGAAAGGTAGGTTAAAATAATCCAGATATATCTTGAAAAATCTATTTCAATTATGTTCTGTGTGCTTTTAGTGGAGACAATAAATTCTAAAGAATTAAGAGAGCCATAAAGATAAGTGTTATAGGAGAGTCCGTCTCACATTTCACCTTCAGAAATTAAAATATTTGCTGTGAAATCCGACGTTATAAGGGTCACTACACGGCTTGTGGTCGTTAACAGCAGGAGGTGACGACTGGAAGAACTAAGGGAAACCACTTCCCATAACGTGGAAATTTACTGAAAAGTGCAATTTATTAAATTTATTAAATTTATTAAATGTGCAATTTACTGAAAATTCCCTTCCTGTGAAATGGCTTGCTAACGCCAGGCTGTGCGCTAAAGGGAACTTTGCTGGATATTTCTGATTTGCGTACGGACAGACCATCTAAGCTGGTATCTGCCTTGCATGAAATATTGATTAAATGAGCATAACATGAAATATGGATTAAATGAGCATAACATGAAATATG
This sequence comes from Buteo buteo, assembly GCF_964188355.1. Lineage (NCBI taxonomy): Eukaryota > Metazoa > Chordata > Aves > Accipitriformes > Accipitridae > Buteo > Buteo buteo. The sequence continues at coordinate 115,168 of NW_027439229.1, read as the reverse complement.
GATTAAATGAGCATAACGTGAGGTCATTTTTTTTGGTTTGTCCAGCATAGCCGGGCAGCAAGGAAGACAAATGGGTCATCACCAAGATGTTAATGTTTGTAAAAGTGAGAGTACGTGGTAGCTCAGATAACAGGGACCACTTTCCCATCCTGTGTACCTGCACGTTGGGGCATTTCCAGGGGTGGATGTCTCTGGGAAATGCTCGCCTGTGGCTGTTTAGATAAAATTTGGATGACAAATTACTTTATTTGTATAAATTTGTATAAATTTGTATAAATTTGTATAAATTTGTATTACCAATTACTTTAGACAACTACTGGCATTGCGCTCGAAACCACTCCCAGACTTTCACGTAACGGCATTTTTCCACCAGTAAAACCGATGCATCAGAGCGTGCCTGGCCTCTTCCTTGTGGCTATGCGGTGGGGGATTGTTGCCATGTAATAAAGAAATATAAATAATAATAATATAAATAATATAAAATATAAATAATATAAAAATATAAATAATATAAAATAAATAATATATATAAATAAAAAATATTTCTAAATGTGAGAGTTCACACTGGAGCTGACTTTGGGCTTTGGGATGCTCCCTTTGGGACTCATCTCATTTGCTTCCTGATGGATTTCGGTGGGTTCCCATCCCGTGAAACAGCAGGGAGTGCTCCTGCGCTGTTGGTTTGATCCTTTTTTTAACTCTTCCTTGTATTGCTTTTGCATACTTTAATTAGATATTAAAGATGCATATTTAAAGATATATATTAAAGATGAATATTAAAGGTGCATATTTAAAGATATATATTAAAGATGCATATTTAAAGATGTATATTAAAGATGAATATTAAAGGTGCATATTTAAAGATATATATTAAAGATGCATATTTAAAGATGTATAATAAAGATGACTATTAAAGATGCATATTAAAAATGCTGGTGGTCCCCCAGTTCACCCCCTGACTCTTTCTTTGTTCCCAGTCCCTGGACTGGAGTGGACCAGAGAGTTCCCGGAGGCAGGAACGGAGGGGGCACTGGGTCTGGGGTCTGGGGGCAAACCAGTCCGCACCAGTTAGCGTAAGGACCAGGACTGGTTCTTGGGTTCAGGGCATCCAGCAGTGTGGATGAGCCTTTTGTTTTGGGAGAAGCTCTATAGAATTTAGCTCCAAAATGGTTTATTTATTTTTTTTTTTCTGTCCTACGAGTTAAAAAAAAAAAAAAGAATCCTGTAAACCAACTTCCAGTGTGTAAAGACAGCGCAAACATTGCGTTGTCGTGGCAGCTTTCTAATAACGACCTCTTATTTCCGAGACCCCGAGGCGTTGAGGCGGATTTTTCCATCTTGCCGTTTCTGCCTGGTTTTGCCAGAGGAGCGATATGCCGGAACGCAGCCGGAACGTTCCGGCGTCTTCCTCGCGCTCGATGACGTGATCCCAGGGTGCTTTCTTTCCTTCTGGAAACGCCGTTCACCGAGGATGGTGGTTTTATTGTAGAGGTTTTGTGCCGTCCTCAGACCCACGGAGGAGTTTCCCTGCCGGCGCTCCGGGATGCTGCGCACCAATCCTGCCCGCGAGCCGGCAGCATCCCCGGGGGGCTCGCGCCCCGCTTTGGGTCCCCTCCCGGGGGAACCTGGGAACCTCGCTGCCTTTTTCTGGGGAAATACCGTGGAAATAGTGGTCAGCGTGCAGAAATGTCCCTGGGTTCTTTAAGTCTGGAGCTGGGGGTTTTAATCTGCGGACCCCTCGTCGGGTCCTGGGTTTGCTTCTGAAGGAGCTGTGAAACGAAGAACTCCCGATGGTCACTTTTGGCATAAATTTGCTGTCCGGGCGTCTGTGTGTGTGTCATCTTTTGGGGATTTTTAAAGGGCAGACAACTGGACAATTTGCTGTCCAGGCGTCTGTGTGTGTGTCATCTTTTGGGGATTTTTAAAGGGCAGACAACTGGACAATTTGCTGTCCAGGCGTCTGTGTGTGTGTCATCTTTTGGGGATTTTTAAAGGGCAGACCACTGAACGATGTGGGAAAGCAGTGGGATGCTGAGGAGAGTTGTGCCTGGTGCTGTGCTTGGTCTCAGGAGTGGCTGTGTCTTGGCAGACCTCTTTTCCATATTTGTGCAGAATAAAATTTCCATATTTGTGCAAATAAAAACTGTGATTCAAACTTGCCCAACCTGGACTGGGCTTTGCGATTCAGCGGTGGGAGAGACTGTAAAATCTTCATATGGTGAATATACAAGGTGAAATGTGGGAGACAGGGCAAGAAATTCTGAATTGCTGGAGGAGTACGGAGTTACCGAGTCCTCTGATCCAAACTGGCATTAAACAGAGGAAAAAAAATCTGCCCTGGCATGAAACAGAGGCGTAAGAGGAAAAAAAACCTACCCCTTAGGAGCCTCCTGTCTAGGTCTGACCTCTCCAGCCTGTTCCCTGAATAATTTAAGCTGGAAAGGATGTCTGGAGCTCCTCTGGTCCAGCTGCCTCCTGCATCTGGATCCCTCTCCCCTCTCGTGGTCTCTCTCTTGGTGTTGCTGTTTTCAAAGGGGTCTTCTCCCTCAATTCTGATCCACGCAGAGTTGGCATGAAGAGGGGATTTGCTATTGATTTAACCGGTGCTGTTCCTGCGCGTGAATTTTTCTGTTCGACTCACTGAATTAACTTGGGTCGGTAAGTTGACAGGGGGCACCAGTTAAACTGATAGAACCAGCTTGAAATGATGAAACTTTTGATGAAACTTGATGAAACTTGATGAAACTTGACGAAACAGCTTGATGAAACCAGCATGACAGACGCCATGTGCAAAACGCATGAGTTGTTAACAAAAATGATTTAGGGCGTATAGGGCTCACGGGGTGTAGTGATGTCCAACGGCACATAACTGTGAAATAGGAAGCGTCATCCTGACATCGTTAAATGTGATGAATCTCTGCCTCTGACACCGTCCTCCAGTGAGCAATGCCTTGGACATGCCTGACTCTAATGCAAAAAAGTGTTTGATATTTGGGGTGACGTGTGAACATTTCCAATGTCTGTTTTGGGGAGTGCGTATCCCACCCTGGGACTCCCCAGCGTTTCCTCCAAGGCAGCCTCCTCGTGCTCGCTCTCAGCATCGGGATGTTTGTGTTTTCCATTTCCCATCCTTCATTAAGGATGGACACGAGTGTCTGTGGAGCCTTCCTCTGGTGTTTGTTATTGTTTCTTGCAGTCATTGACACAGAGGCAGGTGTGATAAAGACTCATCAAAGTCGTCATTACTCTGCGCTGAACTGTCTGGTTTGTCTGTAAACCTCATTTGGATCTAAGCCCGTTTCTGGCGATGCGAGTCGTTATTGACTTTCCTGTAGCGCTCCCTTCTGAAGAGGACACTTCTCCTCTTCTGTTTAATTCATGATCAAAATAGATCAGTGTTCAGATTTGTCTCACTTTTTAGTGCAGTATGCACTAACCCTAACCCTAACCCCTAACCCGAACCCCTAACCCGAACCCTAATCCCTAATCCCTAACCCTAACCCTAACCCTAATCCCAAACCCTAACCCTAACCCACTCGACATCCCAATCCTGCTCCTTGTCTTGATCTCGGCCCTTGCGGAACGACGGTGGGTCTGTCCTGGCTCGTCGCTGGAGAGGCTTTAATCGCAGCCTCTGCACATCTGGATTTGGGGTTTTGATCGCAGCCTCTCCACATCTGGATTTGGGGTCGCTGCCTGGCAGAGCGCAGAGTCCATGCGATGAATTTTATTTCGCGCATCGTTGGGTTTTGCTGGGGAAAACCGAGAAGCCGACGGCAACTTGAATGGTCTCATTCGGTTGTATTGCAAGGAATATCTTAAAATATGGATGTATCCTAAAAAATATAGGTATCTTGTGGGGGAAAGGGAGTGATGTGGTGGAAGTAAAGCATGTCCCATCCATCTCCTTGTTGGGGCAGACGTCCCGTATCTGTCCTCAGGTGAGACCCTGGGTGCCCCATAGCCCTGCGTAGGATCCTCGAGCATCGCGCCCCAGCAGCTCTCCCACCAGCCTCCAGTGGGCTCGAGGAGGTGACCCCCAAAACGTCTGCCCATAAATATCACTTTTAAACCTAATGACGTGACTCCCGAAACGTCTGCCCATAAATATCACTCTTAAACCTAATGACGTGAAACGATCGCTCGGTGCTGGATGGAAGGGAGCGGTGGCTGCCCAAAGGCTCCGAGCTCCCAAAAATCTGTTTTTCGGTGCATCTCCTCGCCCTGCTCTTGTGGCCGCGATCTGCGCTTTGGGGTTCCCATGTATTTTTCTGTGTATTTTTGGACGGGGGAAGGAGGCGGCCACAGAGAATTGCAGGGAGACGTGAGAAGATGATGTTGATCGTCATCGCATAGAGACCCGGGCGCTATGTTTTCAGGGGCAATTTGGCACACCGGTGAGTTGGCTACACAAGATTGTGAGCTTTCATTATAATTTTCTGCAATGAGAAGAAAGGCTTTTAAGTTAAGGGATGTAGACAAATATAGGAAAGAAATTCTATTAATCATGTAACACCTCTTTGGTGGTCTGAGGCTTTGGTTGCTGGTATTCCCATTCCCTCCTCTTTCATCCTGGTTGGCAGGTAGATGGAGGTGTGGTTGTTCTTCACCCATTTTGAAGGAATGAAAAAATAAAAATAAAATCAAAAATATAAAATAAAAAATAAAATTTTATTTTAAAATAAATTTAAAAATAAAAAATAAAATTTTATGTTCTCTAACTACTGTAAGCTGCAAATAAACGTGGCAACTACTTGAATGCTGTGATAATCGCAGAGTATTAAATGACATCATTGAGATAAAATCCCTTCTGAACGTACAACGGCTGTCAAGGTCAGAGTTTAGCAAAGCTCGTCGTTCCCATGGCTTAAAATGCCGTTTGCATCCCAAGTCCCAGTTGGCCTCCTAACAGCGCTGAAGCATTTTCCAGCCTGCAGCGGCACAGAGGTTGGAGCATTTCTCCTGAAATTAGTGAACCGTTCATCAAGTCAGGTGCTGGTGTGAATTTAGCTGTTAAAAAGATCATTTAATTCCATTTGAGAGCTTATTGGTTAACAGCAGCGGTAGCTTTATGGAAACACTTGGTATGCTGTTAAAAGAAAGTCCTTGCTCCCAGTTTTGTACAATTAATGAAGGAAAAGGTTTGTGGTTTTTTTTTTTTTTTCCCTAAAAGAAGCTTAGCCTGGGGAACTGCAGGGAGAGGCTTGGAAACCCAACCCAGTCTTGACTTACAGTCTAAGATGCTGGGAGACGAATCAAATGAGTCTGCCTGGTTTTTATTTTTTATTTGTTTTATTTATTTGTTATTTATTTGTTTGTTTGTTGCGGAGAGTTTTCGAGCAGGGAAGACACAGAACACTCAATATGAGATCCTGCAAGCGTCTTCAAACTTTATTTCTACCAGGGTTCTTTTATATGATTTCTATAACATATGCCTACTAGTCATTCTCTTATTGGTTATATGCTAAAAAGTTACATTTCCATATTTTATAGACTTGCGGTTACAGGCTACTTATTTTTATATTTCTTCAACCACAACTTCTCTTTAAAAAGTCCCTTCTTTCACCGTGTCCTCGAATGTCATTGGTCGCCGTTGACATATTCCATCTAAAACTGTCCTGCTTCAGCACAAACTCCAGAAAGTCCCGTCTCGTCTCAGCACAAATCTCCTTATCTCAGCACATATCTCAGCACATATCTTCTTATCTTAGCACACATCTTCATGTCTCAGCACAATGACTCCATAGACTCCTGACCCTGCTCCATTAACCATTCCTCCACAGTGAACTATATAAGGGAAATCGGGCCTGATAATCAACCTCTTTCATGTTTGTCTTACAAAAGCAAGGCTTATCTTTCTATTTGTTTGACAGACACCAATTAGAATGAGTCCTGATTTTAACATTAGTTCTGCAGAACAAAACTCCAGGTAGTTGGGTGTTTGTATTGCAATTCTCACTCCAGATCAGCCCTCTTCTATTTATTGAGGAGCAGGTGCTGAGAGAGAAAGCAAACTGTATTGCCTTGTTTGGAACAACAACATCGTCCTTAGCAATGATGTACCTTCATGAGTAAATTGACTCATGTGGGTAACTTCTAACTTGGCTGCATAATTATGCAAGCAACTTCATGGGATTAGTGGCATAAGTAAGTGCTCACTAGAGTAACAAAAAGGGCTTCATACATTAACATTGTTTTTCTTTCCCTTCAATGTAAGGCTCCTGTAACTTGTAATGCAACACAACTGCAAGCAAACATCAAGAAAAAAAACCAAAACAAACAAAAAAAACCAAATATGGGCTAACTTAACAGAGCATGCAGGCAGTAAAACTTCTTACTCAGAATCATCCTGGCAAGACGGCCATTCTGTAGGATGAGCTAGCATGAACTGTCCAAAGAGTAACCGCAGTGTGCACTGTTGCTATACTAGCAGGAACTCTGCTGCACACAGTGAATTTTTCCTGCTGGAAAATGTCAGTTGTATCCCAAAACATTGTGTTTTCATTTTGTTTTTTTCCTTCATGGATGTGTAAGTACTTTACCAAAAAAACCTGTACTCAGTAGTTTATCGTATTTAGTTCACATCCCACATTTCTCATGTCGTTAGAGCTTATGGGACTGTTATTTACTCACAAAAGCCTACTGAAGTGATGTTAACCTGTACACTGTAGCGCATTGCTTCTACTTCTGAAGACAAAGTCCAAACAAAAGGCAGGAATGCCCTTCATTGCAGAGGAAAAAATACAGCTGCCACAGTGATTCCTTCTGTTGCTCCTGATGCTGTATATATTAACATCAACATCTGCTGACATTAGCAAAGAGCAACATGGAACTAGACTTACCATCAAGAAATCATGTTTTTGTGTGATAAATAGGCAGCAGCAGCTGTTTTTACAGCTGGGAGATTTCATCTAACTGTGGGACCAGACACAGTCACTTCTTGGACATTCCAGATTGTCTTGAACAGTGCTAGAATGAACAGAGAACAGAAAGAAATGCTGAAATTGCAACTTTTCTTATGGTAAATTGCAGTATTATTGGCATTCTTCTGAGTCTTCTTCCACGTGCTGCCCAATTCTTTTTTTGTGTGCTGTACTATGAGAATGTCTTCAAGGCACCTTGATAAAGGACATGCTCAGGACTACACTTCTCTCAGATTCTGTGCTTGACTGCTTCCTCTGTGTTCCCGACCAGTTAAGTTCTCAAGGTTATACCCCAGCTTCATCCCACTGGCCCAGAATAGGAGAACCACAAATTACAGTAACTTTTCTGGGTATGACGGGAACAGGCAGCCCCACGCTCACCGTGCAGCTCATCTCCACACATTTTCTTGACATGCTTTTCTGACTGCAGCACCATGAGCACTTGGAAAGCCTCTCCTGCTTGTTTTGCCTGCCAACAAACCACTTCAAAGACTTCAGGCCTCTGTTGTCTGCTCACATGCTACCCCATGGGATGGCCACGTGCTTGTACCTGTAATGCACTCACAGAAGAGGATCGAGAGGGCTGTGAAAGTGGTACCAGCTGCAGGTGAAATGACTTATGTAAGGGATTTTTCTAGTTGGAGAAGATCATAAAACAATAATATTTTGGGCTACCAATAAAAAGACAGTTTTGTGATAAAATAGGAAGTTTTAGGCTCCCTTCTTCCCTCCAAACAGTGAGCAGCAACCTCTAGACAGGAGCATGGAATAGTCCTGACCAGAGTCAGCATTGCATCACATGGACCTGGTCTAAAATAGCTCTAACAAAATCCCAGCCTCAGAGGAGAAAGCAGCAGCAGCAGCAAAGATAAATCCTGTGATTATAACCAGAGTGAGGTTGTAAAGTCAGTATCTCTCTTCAGTAAAGTGACCATTAAGACTATGGCTTCAATTTCTGTCCTGGGGCCTTTTCAAGCTGGTTAGGTCATTGTTTTAGAAGTTTGAGGTTTATTCAGGAAGAGATCAATTCACGAATGGATCATATATTTTAGCTGATCAAGAGAATAAATGGCACATGGCTATGTCTGTTAGTGTGTGAGCCCATGTCCGTAGAAGCCCCGTCGACAGCTTCACCAAGATTACCTTCTCACAAGGCCATTCTTCAATGACCTTCAGACGGTTCAAAATACACAGCCTATCTTAATGCCACTATCCAGGAGAGGATGTTTGTCCCAGCTAGTGTTGCGTGGTCTGAGAGCTGTCTTTCTCAGGGACGAATCGTCTAGGGTGAAAGTGGTTTTCGTCTTAATGAGGGCAGAGCAAAAGTGTGATGCTGCACAGACTCTCCCTCTCGTGGGGAGGGAGGTCCATATTGGTGTCTGGGTCCAGACCATGACATTCCCTTTCTCTTGCAGTGTGAAGTGTTGAGGCACACAGAGCAATGCAGAAAGCACAAAACACCAAGTTACCGTTACCAAGTTGGAAACTGTATCTGCACCCTATCAGCATGGTCATCTTCTTTCTCACTGTCCCATGCCAAGAGAGAGCCTCCCCAATTTGACCACTGCTTTGGCTAGAGAAAACCCACACAATTCTAATCCTCATCGCAGTGGCACAGGGAGATGTGCATGAAGGGCGGGAATGGGAAGGGTGCTACATAGACAAGCAAGGGGAATCCAGGGATAGCCACACACTTGTGACTAAGACACAGTGGCTTAGGGAAATGCACAGTTCTGGGGCATGAAGGTCCTAGCAAGAAAGACTGCAGAAGTCCCAAGCCCTTCCCCTCTGCTCTGTCGAGCCCTGGGCTCCCCAGTGCCAGGCAGAGATGGCCACATTGGAAAGAACTCTCCCCCCAGTGCCCCTCCCACTTTCCGTTGGGCTTAGAATGTTGGTCGTTGGGCTTAGAATGTTGGTCGTTGGGCTCGGAATGTTGGTCAGTTGGAGCCCACGGCCGCCAGAGACAGCAGCACGGAGCTGTGCTGGCACGCAGGAGCGCTGGGAGGAGGCAGGATCTGACCGAGCGGCACCGAACCGGCACCGGCACCTCGCCTCCCATCCCCGCTGTCGCCGACTGGCCCGCGTCCTCGGTCCACGGCGAGGGTCCTCCTCTCCCGGGCAGGATGGGCCAGGCCAACTGCTGCTGCGGCTCCAGGTGAGCTCTCCCTGTGCCTCGGGGGCACGGCCGGGACCCGCGGTGGCAGCGGCCTTTCTCATGCCCGCCGCTCTCTGCTCTGCAGGGAGGCTCTCGCCGATGCCGAGGCGGTGCTGAGCGCAGACGTGCGGCTGACCCGGGGCCGCAAGAGGAGCGAGAGACGCCTTCTCCTCCTCCAGGAGGAACTGGTGATTGCCAAGTTGCAGTAAGACCCTCAGAGCCCAGCTGCCTTTCCCCCAGCCCTGGCCCTGGCCCCAGCCCCGGGACACCCCGGCACCAGCCCCAGGCCCCGGCCCCTTGGTGCTGGATGCGCCCATCGATGTCTGTCCCAAGGGCAGGTGGGGGACAGGGCTCTGCGTGGGGGGACCCCGAGGAGGACACCCCCAGCTCACCGCCTGCCTCTCCTCTCTGCTCTCTGCAGACGCGGCACCAGCCTGCGCCCACAGCTCCGCCTGGCCCTGGACCAGCTGTGGGTGCTGAGCAGCAGAAAGGAGGCAGCGGGGGAGGAAAAAGAGGAGGAGGAAGGCGGCGACGAGGACATCCTCATCCTCGTCTGGCCCACCGGCTCATGCGTTGTCGCCTTTGGGTGAGTCGTGGTGCCACATCCCATGGCTGGGTGGGAGAGGTTCCCAACCGTGCCCAGAAGAGAAGGGCAAAAGTCCTGCTCTGGCAGGACACAGGGAGCCAGGGCTTGGGCAGAGTCCCTGTCCTGCCCCATGGGGCTTCTTCGTCCTGCCCCTCTGTCCTTCCCCACGGCGCAGGGCTACACACAAACACGCCTCTGCCCACGGGCTTTGAAGCAGCGGGGCCTGACGCTGGTTCTCCTCTCTTTCTGCAGCTCCCAGGCGCTGAAGGAGCTGTGGGTGGGCGCAATCTCATTTTTGCAGGATCATCCCAAGCAAGGGCCACCGACAGCCCCATCTGGGAACAAGGGAGGCGGACTTTGCCGCTCACCAGGTGAGTTTTGGAAAGGAAGGCAACCTCCTGCAAATGGTTGAGCTGTGCTCACTTGTCCCTTGAGTGTCGCCATGCAGGTGCGGCACCCCAAGGCAGGACATCACCTGGACGAGCACAGACACCCGCTGGGCAGTGGCCGCTGGACGTGGTTCTGCGGGGACACGGAGCCTCTGCTGCTGCCCACGGCTTGGAGGAGGGCAGGGCGAGGGCTGGGACAGGCTGTCCCGGTGGCACGCCGGCTCTCAGGAGCCTGCGAGATGGAGCCGCTGAGCTGGAGCCGCGGTTCCAGCTGCTGGCTCCCTGCCCGTCCTCACTGCTCAGCACCGTGCTGCAGGCAGGGCAGGCTCCGGGAGCAGCGGCCTGGCAGTCTCCATTGACGGGATCTTGCTCTGTTTTCCTTTGCAGCAGGAGGAAACAGCAGGAGGAGCAGGAGGAGGATGGGGCTGCCCTGGCCCTTTGCTCTGCGGAGGACCCCGGCCGCTGCCCAGGCGCCAGGGCAGGCGGGCTCCGGCTGTGGCAGGGCGCTTTTTGGACAGCCCCTGGCAGCCCTCTGCGGGGAGGACGGCTCCCTGCCCCGGCCCATCCAGGTAAGCCAGCCTGGGCAGGGGGTCCCCAGCCCTCCCTCCCGCTGCTCCAGAGGGGACGTGGCTGTCCCCAGGAGCTCCGGGGATGGGGGATTGGGCTCTTCACCCCCAGACGATGCTTTGGGGGGCAAGGAGCAGGATGTGGGGCAGCACTTTGGTCACTGCTGTTGGAATGCAGCTTCTCAGCCAAGCAACTGTCCTCCTGCCCCTCCTGCAGGAGCTGCTGGCTGTCCTGCACCGGGAAGGACCATCGACGGAAGGGATATTCCGAAGAGCTGCCAGCGGAACGGAATTTCGGGAGCTGCGAGAGGCCATGGACCACGGCGCCGACGTCGACCTGGGCAGCCAGCCTGCGCTGCTGCTGGCCGTCATCTTGAAGGTGAGCGCTTCTGACCTGCAGCTGGAAGAGCTCCTGGCTGGCCTGGAGTGTTCAGAGGCTCACCTGGAGCCCCTGGCATTGCAGGACTTCCTCCGAAGCATCCCCGCCAAGCTCCTCGTGACAGACCTCTACGAGGACTGGATGGCGGCGATGCAGAAGAGCGGCAAGGAGGAGAAGATTGAAGAGCTGAAAGCGTAAGTGTGGGCAGCAGCCTGCCTGTTGAGGAGGGACTGGTAGAGGCCTGGGACTTGCCTGGAAAGGGACGGTCTCCTTAAAAAGCTGTGTCTTCTGACAGCTTGCTTTTGCTGCGGTGGGCTTAGATTTCGGGGGAAAGGGCATGGACAGGGAGCCTTCCCTTGCCTGGGCTTGGGGGAAATCAGGATCTAGGAAGGAACGCCGTGCTTCCTTCCTGAGGCACAGGAGCACTGACTGCTGGCTGAGAGCACCTGGAAATCTGTGCAACTCACCCACTGGCTCCCACCTGCCTTGGGCAAGCTTCGGGGATGGCTGTGGGCAACATCTGCTCTATTAACGTTGAGTTCCTGTTCTCTCAGGGTGGCCGAGAAGTTGCCTGGAGCCAACCTCCTCCTCCTCAAGCAGCTGCTGGCCCTCCTCCAGCACATCGGCCACAACGCCTCCACCAGCAGAATGACCACCAGCAACCTGGCCATCTGCCTTGGGCCAAACCTCCTGAGCCCACCTAATGAGGACCTGCTCCCGCTCCAGGCCATGCTGGCAGTGACTGAGAAGGTACGTTGGATCGAGCAGCCGGCTGCAGCCTTGCCGGCCCATCAGAATTTGGCTGCTCAGAGGTCCCTGGTTTCCTCCTCTCCCCAACAAATGCTGGTGGGGTGGCTGCCTGCAAGAGCAGCCCCACAGCAACAGCCCTCTGCGCAGAGGCAAGGGTCAGCAGTGGGAAAGGCTGTGCGATACGTTTTCAGGCACCTGGGTTGAGACCATGGGGTTGATATATGCAGGTGAACGTGCTGGTGTTGTTTATGATTGAACACTGCGGTGACATTTTTGGGGAGGAGATGGATGGCTGCTCCTGCCCATCAGCCAGGGAGTCGCCAGCACCCACGGACGGAGCCACAGGTATGAGGAGGAACCGAGGGCTGTCACAGGCTGGGGCTTGGGATACCAGAAACCTCAACAAGACAACTGGTGTAGGGCTTTGGGTGGGTTTTGCTTTCGGTGTGCTTTACTTCCAAGGCATCACTGCTGCACATGGTTTTGCTTTCTAGACCTGCATTTGGAAGAGCAAAGTGGCCCTGCAGACAGAACAGACCAGGACCACCAGGCAGAAGCCATTCTGCCTGCATCCCCCTCTCTGGATGTCTTCAAAGAAGCTGGGGGAGACACGGTGGTGGAGTCCGAAATGGCAGAGGTATGGCAGCTCCATCAGGAACTCCCCTCCTACCCAAGACACGTTATCCCAGTGTTGAGCTGCCAGAAATGAACTGGGTGTCACACACCCGTGTGAACCCTGTGTTCCAAAGTGAGGGCCTTGGAAGAAAGGGCTAATGCAAACCAGCCAAAGGGATCTTCTCTGTAGGGCTAAGGCAGCATTTTGCCAAACAGTCACCTACTACTCCAGGGTGTCCCTTGCCACCCGCTGACTCTGACATTTCTGTTGTAGGAACCCGTTGCTTTGGCTCCAACCACCCCAGAGACCACAGTAGACTCCCTGGGAAGCAAAAAAGAAGAAGTAAAGAGCCTTTCAGAGGAAAGAAGGTAAAATGAGTCAGCTTTGGTTAAATCAAGAACTGATTCTAGTTGATCCTGGCTTTACCTACCTAATCCTCCTGTGGGAATGGAAAGGTTTGCAGGCTCCCCCCAGGAAAAGGGAAACCGAAAAAAAAGAAAGAGAAAAGAGGTCTGGGCAGACGAGAAGGAATGCTATCGAGCAAAGAAAAGAAGGAAGACAGAAAGAGATGGGGACTTAAAAGAAGCAGGAAGGTCCAGCAGGTCAAGGAGCCCAGGTGCGTACCAGGCTCTGCTGCCCATCTTTCCCAGCTCTCAGCACTGCTCCAAGTCAGTCCAACCTGATGGCAAGGGCCGGCGAGGGATGGTGCTGCGCAGGGCTTGGAAATAACTCTGAGCTCCCCAGGGGCTCCGCATCGAGCCCTGCTGCGTGGCACGAGGGCCCTGAGCATCTCTGCATGCACGCAGGTCTCTAAGGGCATTCCCCGTGGGGATAAGGTGCCAGAGCTGTCCCTTAGTCAATGCCAGCCATAGCTCTCTCTTCTGGGCTATATGAACAATTCCTTGTCAATGGTGTTCCCCAAAGAAAGGGGAACCGAGTCATGCCTATTCCTGCCTTTGTTGGGTTTATCAGTGCTCTCTGTCGTTGTAGGTGCCGTTTCCCTGTTACTGGTTGAACTCCTGTGACTCCTGGGCTCACCCCCTGCCGCAGTTGATGTTTGCAATAAAATGATCTTTTCTCTCTTCTGAGCGTGTCTGCCATACGATATTCTGGAGCGGGGAGCCGTTGTTTGGTGATGAACCCTCGGGGAGGAGTTTGGGATCGTGGCTTGCCCCAGCATCCTTGCCAGTGGGCGTCAGGGCTGAGTTCAGGTGCTTTAGGAGTGAAACCAAAGCACAGATTTGCACAGGAGGGTGGAGGTTGGAAGGGACCAGGTCCTCTGGTCCAACCCGCCTGCTCAAGCAGGGTCAACTAGACCAGGTTGCTCAGCACAGTGTGCCCTTGGCTTTTGAATATCACCAAGGACGGAGACTCCACAAACTCCCTGGGCAACCTGCGCCAGTGTTTGACCACCCTGACAGGAAAAAGTTGTTTTCTCATGTGCAGCTGGAGTATTACGTGTTTTGTCTCTGGTGCTCTAAGTGGGCACTTTTGGGAAGAGCCTGTCTTTCTCATCTTGATTCCCTCCCAGCAGGTTTATATATATATATATATATATATATATATATATAAATATAGATATAAATAAGACACCCCCACACCCCCCCCTAGGATTTCTCTTCTCCCCACTGAAATGAGTCTGCTTAAAAGCACCAGGGACAAGTCAGGTTCCTTGAGGCTCGTTGTCTTTTGTGTAATGTATGTGTCGATGGTGTGTCCACCATCTTACATAGTGCCTGCAGTGCTGTTCCCCTCTCTGGAAATGGCTCAGAAAGGGAAATGAAGTTACAGACCAGCTTGTGCACAAAGAATAAGCTAACTGGCCTAGATCTGCGAGCTGGGGAAAAAAAATGGCTGAGTGAAGACATGCCAGGGATATGAAGAATGATGAATGGCAAGGAGAGGCCATAAAGGGACTGGCTTGCATTTCTACTTCCAGCAAAAGACCCTCCTGTTGTCTAGGTCAGAGTGAACACAAAGAGGTGGTTGTTCATAGACCGTGTAGTTAAACTATTTGCTGCTAGATGCTGCAGAACTTAAATGGTGTAAAATCACAGCTTTTCTTGTTAAAAATCCTTTTAGAAAGAATTCTTCTTAAAGGTAACCACAGCTGGGAACTGTGACCCCCATTCCTCCACCTGATTTGGGAGAACTGCCCATCTCTCACTGCGCAACAGCCTGGAGCAACAGCTTTTTTCTCCTCCAAGCTTGGCAGCTCATACAACTGAAAATAGAAAATGGGCTCATATTAAAATGTGAACATTTTAATTTATGCATCTGATTGATATTGTGCTTTAATTAAATTATATTCCCATGGTGCGTATAACATCAGGGTTGTAGTAATACAAATAAGTAGTAATTAACTCTAATCAGATCAGTTAGCAAATGGCAGATTCCAGATGAATAAGCTGGCCAACAGTGTGTGTGGTAAGGAAAGCCAAGGAAGAATGAAGAAAAGCTAATGTGCTGATGGATAAGGGAAGAAGTGAAAATAACAGGAAATTGATTTTCAAGAGAACTCCCCTGCCAAGGAAAACAAAAAATGCAATCTTAGAAGGTCCTCTAGGCAACAGTCATCACCCTGCTGCTCAGTTCTTGGAAGATACTTCACTTTGACCTGTCACACCGTGCCCCGAGTCCCTCCCAAATGCTCATGCCTCTTCCTACGCTTTGGTGCTGAATTAAATGAAGGGCCCGTACAGCAGCACGCACAGAGTACCTTCAGCCAAAGGGACCTTCCGAAGCTGCCTCCCAGCTGACAATCCCTTGATGACGACAAGTGATGGCATTTCAGTACCTTTCTCAGCGTGCCAGCAGCACCTTGGTACGGGAATTTGGGAATGGGCTCCTAACCAGTTCCTCCCACTAATCTCCATGTCACTGCAGTGCTGCAGAGGCAGTTTTGAGCTGCAGAAATGGCTGGAATAGGAAGACCCAGGCATATGTGGTGGGAAGAACAGTCTGAAAACGCACGTGGGCATGGGACTTAGGTAGGACTACAGCACGGGTGATAGGAAATGAGAGTAAGTATCCTGATGGTGCTGCAGACACATAGAGCCCAACTTGAGCACACGAGAGTATGTCTCACAAGGCTTCCTCTCGAGCCAGCAGAGAATCACAGCCCTCCAACATGTAATTCAGAGCATTAATCTCTTGCCCTGAATTGCCCTCAGGGGGCACTGATTTCTCTCTATTAACTACGGCAGGAGTCAGCAGAGACCAGCCCTCCTGGGCTGAAGCTGGTTGTCAGGAATCCCTTTCCCTGAGTGAGTCCAACAGGAGTTCCATGTTCTGCTGCCGTACAAGGCCCCAGAGATACAGGCGTGATCTTCATCTCAGCTCTACGGATGCTGAACTAGCTCCTGAGCAACATGAGAGCTTAGCAAATAGTTGCAAGTGTTTAGAGTTCAGGGCCTGGAGAGATCCCGAAGGCAGCAAAAAGGCTGCAGCCTGTCGACCTTGCAGAGCCAGATCAGCTGAAGGCGTTGTGTCTAACCTGCAGAAAAAGATTGATGTCAGGGCTGGATGGGAACCAGGGGACTGGGCAGCGTGGGCTGCACAGAGGGAGCGTATGTCTCGGTGCCTGCAGCTTCTCTTCTGAGAGCACCAGTGTGGAGCTGCTCCTCTGTGTCCTCGGTGCCGTGAGGTCCCAGCTCTGTCCAGCATGAGCCCCATTGACCAGCACTGAGGTTTTGTTTCTCTGAGCTTCTGTTTTCACTGCAGATGTGTGGGAGCAGCCTCTGTGAGGGTAGACCGGGGAAGGAGAAGAGTAGATGAGGAGGACATAACCAAAGGATTCAGCTTAGAGCCTCTTCCCCATAGAGATCACTGTCAGGCTCCTGCTGGCAGGGCTAGGTCCTCCCCTTCAAACGTGGGGAGTCTTTAGGGTAGGGGATATTTGTGGAAGGTATATGATAGCAAGAAAAGAGGCTCTGCCATTGCATGCACTGGGGAGTCTTTCCCAGGCAGAAGTAAATAAATACTCCTGGAGGCCAGATCCTGGCGTGGGGAGCCTTCTCAGTGCTTCCCTCACACTGCTGCTGAATGGGGTCAGCTGATGCTACCTCAAGACGTGTTTTGGGTTGCAAGTAGCCCGAGTCCCCCTTTACATCTCAGGGTGGCCGAGAAGTTGCCTGGAGCCAACCTCCTCCTCCTCAAGCAGCTGCTGGCCCTCCTCCAGCACATCGGCCACAACGCCTCCACCAGCAGAATGACCACCAGCAACCTGGCCATCTGCCTTGGGCCAAACCTCCTGAGCCCACCTAATGAGGACCTGCTCCCGCTCCAGGCCATGCTGGCGGTGACTGAGAAGGTACGCTGGATCGAGCAGCCGGCTGCAGCCTTGCCGGCCCATCAGAATTTGGCTGCTCAGAGGTCCCTGGTTTCCTCCTCTCCCCAACAAATGCTGGTGGGGTGGCTGCCTGCAAGAGCAGCCCCACAGCAACAGCCGTCTGCACAGAGGCAAGGGTCAGCAGTGGGAAAGGCTGTGCGATACATTTTTAGGCACCTGGGTTGAGACCAAGGCTTTGATGTGTGCAGGTGAACGTGCTGCTGCTGTTTATGATTGAAAACTTCAGTGACATCTTTGGGGAGGAGATGGATGGCCGCTCCTGTCCGTCAGCCAGGGAGTCACCAGCACCCACGGACAGAGCCACAGGTATGAGGAGGAACTGAGGGCTGTCACATGGTGGGGACTTGTGTTCCTGTTCCATACTGTGCTCCTGGTGGACACCTGTGCAAATGGAGGGAGCTGCGAGCACTCAAGACTTGACAGCAGTGCTTTCCTATTGTTAGGCTTCCCACGTGACCAGAGTGATGGTATTCATACAGTAAACATCACTGCTGACGTTCAGCATCTGCCCTTCTACGTGCACTTGCATCAGGGAGATGCTTTGCGAATGCTGCTCCTACCTCAGCATCATTTCTAGCAGGGCTGGGCATTGAGTTCTGTCTTTTAAGCCCTGCTTCTCCCATCACCTCTGTTTGGACACTGTCTATCGGGGCAGGAACACTTTGCTCTGCAAGATGAGCTGAAGCTCTGAGTTCAGAAACCTGCTGACAGAGATGCCCTTTTGCAAATTGTTTCCATTCAATGGAGGAGATGTGACAGAAAACAGGGCATCAGAGGGCCAAGAAAACAGCTGGTGTAAGGCTTTGGCTGGGTTTTGCTTTACCTGTTGTCCACTTCCAAGAAGTTACATTGCTGTACGTGCTTTTGCTTTCCAGAGCTGCCTTTGGAAGACCAAAGTGGCCCTGCAGGTGAAGCAGATGCAGAGGACCAGTCAAAAGCCTTCCTGGACACACCACCGTCTCTGCTTGTCCTCCACAAAGAAGCAGGTGTAGATACGGCAGTGGAATCAGAAACAGGAGAGGTATGTCAGGTCGACAAACGCTGTGACGTTTCTCATGTATGAGAGTAGTTTCTGACAGGTCCAAGTAGCTGCTGTGCCTCTTCCAGGCATTAGATCCCTTGGGTGGTGGTGGGGGGGGTTTCACTCTAGAACGATACATAAGAAAAACCAGAAAGGTTGTTTCAAATCTGCATTAGGCATGTACTTAATCAAACTAAATACCTACTAGAAGACAAATACAAAAAGGCAGATTTCAAAAGAAAAGGCTCCCACCTCAGAAGTTGGTATTGCTGCCAAATGAATAGCAGCAGAACTACGTCTCGGGAGGGCAGAAGAAACCCCAGCAGAAAGAAATTGGCAAGCCTTTTCTTGCTCTCCTTTCCCAGCATTTCTCTGAGCTCTATCCTACCCTCAGAGGCCCCTCAGTCTGTGGTGCCCCAACCTGCAAGGAGCAGCCCGTCAGCTCCTTCTGCACATCAGGATGCCAGGGCTCCAATGTGCGGTGGCTGCTGCAGCCCCTGTGAGCCCCGAGCGGGATTGCAGGCTCCCAGCTGAATGGCCCTCACAAATTAACTGTGTCATACACCCGTGTGAAAACTGTGTTTGAAAGCAAGCTTTGAAGAAAGGACGTCATTCTTGCTACAGTCTAAAATCCTCTGAAAGGGACAGCAAGGTCGTCAGTCTGCAGCTCTGTGAAAATTAAGGCTAAGTGCCGTGCAGGTTTGCCATCGCACTTTGTGAGACAATCCTGTTTGTTAGAATTTGCTCAGCTGAGCAGTCATGGGTGTAGTTGTCAACTTCAGAGGAGTTTGGCTAAGAGCCTACTTCATCAGAGCTTCATGAAGTCTATTTTGGGACAGGGGACTGTGCAAAATGTGGATAATGCAAACCAACCAAAGGGATCTTATTTTAAGAGCTAAGTTAGCAATTTGGAAAAAAGGACCTTACTACTCCAGGCGTCTTGCTACCTGTTAAGTTCAACATTTCTGGTTCAGGTGCCTGTACCTTTGCCTCCAATAACCCCAGAGAGCACAGCAGAATTCCTGGTATGTCCAGAAGAACTGAAAAGTGTTTCAGAGGAAGAAAGGTAAAATGAGCTTTCTTTGGTTAAAGTAAGAACTGACTCCAGTGGATCGTGGCTTTACCTATCTAATCACACTGTGGAATATAAAGGCTTGCAGGGTCTTCCAAGGAAAATGAAAACCGAAGAAACAGAAAGAGAAAACAGGCCTGTGGAGAGGAGAGTGAAAGCATACCAGAAGAGAAAAGGAGGAGGAGAGAAAAAGAGCTTTTGCTTATCAACAACTGAAAAAATCCAGGAAGGTCAAGAATCCTAGGTGTTTGTTTGACCCTTCTGTCCATCTTTCAAAACTCTGAACACTGGTCTAAGTATATGAACTATTTCTATGATACACAAAGATGGCCCCAGAAAGGAAGCATGCACCTGCCTTCTGGAAAAAAAGTATGTCAGGAGGAGAATGCCGTTCCCAATTTTGCAGTTTTTGTTTTGTATTTATTGAAGTTCTGTTTGCTCAAGGGTAAGCGCACACCCTGGCAAGGTCATGGAAGTCCCAATTCTGAGCTATTTAACCTGCTACCTAAATAAAGACGCAAATGAAGTCTCACTTTTTTGTCTGTGTCAGTTGGCAATCCTCACACTGCCTTGTATTATCTGAATCCCAAATACACGGCAAGGATTTGTTCCAAGTCACTTTAGACTCTAAGATATTGGCACTTTTTTAAAAGGCCAAATTTCACCTGAGGTAAGTTAGAAGGGAAAAAAAATCCAAAAAAGAGAAGACAAATTCATCTGGTCACTATACAGAAGGGCTCTAGTCTGGTGCCTTCATATTTTTTTCCATGCACAGCCCACTAGATAGCAAAGCCGTCTGGGATGTCTTAGGTGCAAACTGGTAAAACCAGACAGCTCAGCATGGTGTTTTGCAGAAAGAGTGACTGAAGTCCTGGAAGCAACACAATACCAGGCAGCTATGTTGCTCTGCCCAAGGGAGCGTGTTTTGCCTGCAAACTTGGGTTGCTTGGAAGGGACAAGGAGGGATGATGCTGTGCAGAGTTTGGAAATAACTCTATTGTAGCTATCCAGGGGCTCCCTGTCGAGCCCTGTTGCGTAGCAAAGGGGCTCTGTAAACCTCTGTAAACTTACAGGTCTCTAAACAGGCTATTACCCACGTTGGTAAGGCGCCAAAGCAATCTCATAGTCAATGCCAGTGCTAGTTCTCTCCTCTGGGCTATAAACAATTCCTTTACAACTGTATTTCCTGAAGAAAGGGGAGCAAAATCATGCCTATTCTTGCCTTTATGGTTTTGTCAGTGCTTTCTGACTCTATCATTGTAGGTGCTGATATTCTGTTACTGATTGGATTTCCTGGCTGAGCCACTGGGCCTCCTGGGATCCTGCAGTTGATGTCCACAACAAAATTATATTTTTTATTCTTATGACTGTGTTTGCCATATGATATTCTGGCATAGGTAGATTTTGTTTTGTGATGAATCCTAGTGGAGGAGTTTGGGATCATCCATCGTCCCAGAATCCTTCCTGGCAGGCATCAGGGATGTGTTCAGAGGCTTTATGAGTAAAACTAAAGCACTGAATCACAGAGAATAGTTGAGGTTGGAAGGGACCTCTGGAGCTCACCTAGTCCAAACCCACTGCTCAAGCAGGACCACCTAGAGCTGCTTGCCCAGGACCATGTCCAGATGTTTTCTGAATATCTCCAGGGAGGGAGACTCCACAACCTCTCTGGGCACCCTGTAAAAAAAAGTGTTTCCTAATGGTCAGAGGGAACCTCCTGTGTTTCAGTTTGTGCATCTTGCCCCATCACTGGGCACCAACAGAAAGAGTTTGGCTCTGTCTTCTTTACACCCTCCTTTCAGGTATTTACACACATTGATAAGCTCCACCCTGAGCCTTCTCTTCTCCGGGCTAAACAGTCCCAGCCCTCTCAGCCTTTCTTCACACGAGAGATGCTCCAGTCTCTTCATCATCTCAGTGGCCCTTAGGAGGTGATCCTTTCATACTAAGAAGCTTTCTCGGCCTCCTCCACCCTCCAGGGCTTTCACCCTTTAAATCATCAAAATATTTGAATATTCAAAAGAGGCTTTTAAATCGCCTGGAAATTATCTCTAACTAAAGGAGAGTGTCAACAACAAATCAAAAAGCTAGACAAGCAGATGACTCAAATGGGTACAAAATGT
The DNA here is from genome assembly GCF_964188355.1 of Buteo buteo. Lineage (NCBI taxonomy): Eukaryota > Metazoa > Chordata > Aves > Accipitriformes > Accipitridae > Buteo > Buteo buteo. The sequence continues at coordinate 94,237 of NW_027439229.1, read as the reverse complement.
TCTCTCTGGTCTATCTTTTTACTGCATTAAGAACAAACTTGCAAATTTAAACCCCTCATGACTGAGGCAATATTCCTGTTTCAGATTTTTTTTTACTCAAAGCATTTACAAATTCCTCAAGGATATTACATGTAAGTCTAGAAAGGTAGGCATCATGCTACTATTTCACTACTTGATGGTAATAAATATATGACATCATATTTTCCAGGGATGTAAGCTTATTTGTATTAGTAAGAAAAGGGAGAAATTCAATGTATTTTCTCCCTGGTACCTCCACTAACATTCCTGCATCTTTCCAAATAACTCCATACCAGTATGCTATATAGGAGAATCACTGATGGGGACTTTGTCATGTCAAGGTACAGGGGTTGGTTTTTTTCTGCTGACTGTATCTCAGCACCCTCAGGAGACAAAGGACTGCATCATGTAAGCCTGAACCAAACACGATACTGAAACATCTATCTTGTGACTCAAATGGGAACACAGTGGCATATTTTGACTATTCTTAATTTACAAGAGGGTATCATTTTTACACACTAAAAATATCAAAGAGAGAATACAGAATGCAATAACAGGAAAGAAATAACAGGAAGAAACTAATAATGATAGTAATAATAATAACAATAATAGGATTGGAATATACAAAACAAGTGATGCACAATGCCATTGCTCACCACTTGCTGACTGATGCCCAGTTAGTTCCTGAGCTGTGATCCACCCCCAGCCAATTCCCCCCAGTTTATATACTGGGCATGACGTCACGTGGTAGGGAATACCCCTCGGCCAGTTGGGGTCAGCAGTCCCAGCTGTGTCCCCTCCCAACTTCTTGTCCCCCTCCAGCCTTCTTGCTGGCTGGCCATGAGAAAGAGAAAAACCTTTGACTTAGTCTAAACACTACTTAGCAACAACTAACAACATAAGTGTGTTATCAACATTATTCTCATACTAAATCCAAAACGTAACACTATACACCGGGGGGTATACGCTGGGGGGGTGCCCTGGGCTTTCCGGGGGGGAAGTGGCAGAGTGTCGGGTTCTGAGTGGTGAGCAGTTGCACTGTGCATCACTCCTTTTGTATATTTTTTTATCAGTACTGTTGTTGTTGTTGTAACTTTTTTTTTTGTGTTGTCCCAGTAAATTGTCCTTATCTCAACCCACAAGGTTCCATTTTTTGGGGGCCACCACCCCAGCCCACTCCCCATTTGTATACTGGGCATGATATCACATAGTATGGAATAGCTCCTTGGTTAGTTCAGGTTAGCTGTCCTGGCTGTGCCCCATCCAGGTTCCTGTGAAAATTAACTCTATCCCAGCTGAACCCAGGACAAAGATCACATGCGCCTGTATTTTTTTATGATTCAGCACTCCTCCGAGCTGAAATTAATCTCCTACTGCACAGCATTAAACCACCCAAAACAGCAGAAGGTGCGGTATTGCACGTCAGAATACTGCTAAAACTACGATTCAGAGGATGGCCTTAAGCAAGTCTGACTTGGAGAGATTCTACGTACTCCAACATGCTACTGTGATAAAATTTAACACCTATGAATACTTTGGGGTTTGTTTGGGTTTGGGGTTGTTTTGTTTTGTTTTAAATAAAAACAACAAGCAGCATCGTGCTGGCAAAATCAACTCCTCATGGACTGTTCTGGATGGTTTGCTATTTATGCTGCATCAGTCCTTTGCCTTAACTCACATGTTATTATTCACATACTAAGGCTACAGTGCAATAAAACATGCGAAAAATACTATGAACAACTTTAAAATAATTTCAAGCTACAGCTAAAAGAATCTGCAGGAGATGATGACAATTACCCAAACCCCTCCAAATATTATGGGACAATAGAGAAAATACATTTCTTCTGGGAAACTAACATAACGTGCAAGGAAGAAATACAGCAACAAATATGGATAATATAAATACTTTAAAAGAAAAGCTATTAACCCTCCCCTGTAATTATTACTTAGAAGAAGAAAATGCTAATTTAAAACTGAAGAAAAAAACATGTTTCTGTAGCATTTACAGTGAACACACATTTCCAGTATAGATATAATTTGAGAAATTTATTTCATGGTATTAAGATTAAAGTAGGTTTATATTATCATATATTATTATTATTTTCAGAATATTTTCAGCAAACTTCTCGTACTCTAGCAATAAGCAGGGATTTCTTAAAATTAACAGCAAAATTTAAAATATTCATGATTTCAACTTTGATTCTGGGCACAGGCTTATAGAACATTTTAATAACTACCATAAAACAACTATGGTTTGGTTTATACAGTGTAATCCATTACTTAGCAACATTTATCACATCTACATCTAACAACTGTATTTCCTACATAGAAAAACTAGTGAACTGTGGCCACTTCAATTTTATAAATTGGAACACAGCCAGAGTGCCGCAGTTCTGAAAGTTACATTATGGAAAGTGATAATCACTGAATGGTAAAGCTTCTGGTAAGAAAATTGTATTAAAAATACATAATCCACTGGACTATGAAATTTTCATATGGTTATCACATTTAGGGCTCCAAATTTTCAGGAAAGAGGAGGAAGAGAAAAAAAGAAAAAGCATACTTTTATTTGGAAATGACAACTTTTTCTTCGGGTCAGATTTGAGTAAGAATTTTTTCTTATGACAGAATCATATTATGAAAATAGGTATAAATACGTAATTTTTTGCCTTGGATTAGAAAATGTCTAAGAGATAAAACTTTTTTTCTTTTTTTTTTTTTAATTATAAAAATGAGGATCTGGATAGTGATATGAAGCTGGAGCCTGAAGTTTAAGTGCATTCCTGCAGCCCACAAAGGAGAAGAGAGAAAATGCTGAATCTTGGATTAGGCAATGGTTTGTCCAAAAGGCAATGGATCAGGGAAATAATAGTAATAATTTTGGTGACCATCATAACATGACAATTAACCTGCATGATTTTTTTATGATGGAGGTTGAGTTTATGCACTATTAGAGGACATAAAACCATACACCATATTTTTACAGTTGGGTAAACAAAAGAAGTTTAATCCTCCAAAAACTTAGAAGGACGTAGAAGAGGACAGAGACTGAGCCTGACTCTCTTCAACTGAGCCAACAGTTGCTATTAGGGCACTCATTAAAAATATGGAAGATTCATTCTGGCACCACATCAAATGTTACAAAGATGTAAATCTGTCTCTCAAACACTGTGCTGTTTTTCCATGAAAACATTTGAATGTTATCAGATCTGAAGTGGACTCAGATGTCCAAACCTCCCTATTTTTTGCAAAATGGAATTTCTGGGTTTTGGCTATTACTACTGATTGCACGAATTCCATTGACAATTTTGACAGAACTGACAGTCTTGAGAAACATTTCTATTGTGTACAAAGAGCATCTTCGAAGGCAAAATTACTCCACCAGACACGATTAATTTGCTTTAACATTATTCTCATACACTCTACTTTGTTTTTAACAAGAAAGCACAAGATACTTGATTCTGTTGTTAGAAGTAGCAGTAATTTCATTTCAAAACAAAGATCAATGTATTTAAATTTCTGCACAATTCATTCTAAACTAAGAATATTTATCTTGGCAAAATTGCCTCATAAAGAAAGGCACATTGTAATTTAACTGCCTCGGATCAAATGAAGCTAGTGACAACACCATTCTTATTCTAGTATGTTCCCATTTTATCTTAATCTAAGTAGGGACAAATTTATTAACCTCATCCAAATATTTCTCACTTCCAAGACATGACCATGCCTTAGTGTCAATTGAGAATGAAGCCAAATTTCCGTACTTTCACCAAAGCTTTTAAAGCATCATGCCATAGCATATGTGCAGGTGCAGATTTGATAGAGAATCCCATTTGCCACAGTTTTCTTAAACATAATCCTTAGTATTCAAGAGCTGCAAAAGTTGGATCATTCTCTAGTAGATTGTTTTTAATTCCTTGGCACAGCAGTGCAAAATATTGTGAATTTAAATACATTTCTATAGAGACATTCAGGTCATGTCAATTTTAATCACCTCAGTTTCTAGTTACTATTAAAATCTCTATTATATCTGTATTTTTCTTATTATTGGTATTTCAAGCTAAAAGCAATTTATACTTCATTATTCTTAGACTCCTCAGGGCATATTTGGAAGATGTAGCATTCCATATAAATGTTTTACATGCATCATACAAAAATTTAAGTAAAGCATCTAATTTCACACTGAGTCACTGAATATAGGGTACAGGCATTTGACAACAGGGTCTTTACTTCCAGGTTATGAGTTTGAATTCAACGTGGGGCAGAAAAGATAAAGATATCACCAGGTGCTAAACTGTCCATGACTTGTATTAAATGAAGTTCACAGCTTTTAGAGTCAGTGGGGACTATTACGATTCTCAGGTCTGGCTCCAGATCCAGCACCGGCCACAAAGCTTTACAGAGTAATTTCTGCATAAAACCTACAAATTGTATGAGGTAAAAAAATTCATTTGGAAAGGCATTCTTCTTGGTTTACACTTCATCTGATGAAAAATGTACTCCACTGCAATGTCCCCTTCACTATCAAAAACGTGTCAGTGCCCATTTAGGTAACAGAATGTTACAAAACACATTAAAAAAAAGAACAAAGCCTTTCAGCAGAGATAGCAACGTAATGGAATGTACTTGCCCTACGCAGATGGAGTAGTGCTCACAGAAAAAAAGTACTATTTGCGAATAAAACAGGATAAGAGAAGGAGAAAAGTACACAAGCAAAGGGGTCTGGAACCAAGTAAGTTGCAGAGAACCAGCTTCTTGGGCTTTATACACTTGTGTTAGACCTACCTCTTCCTGCCACATCTTATTAAAGAGAATATATTTATTTTGCTTTTCCGTTCAGCATTTGTTGTTGATTTTCTTTTCTTGTTACAGACAAACCATTGTATATTTTGTTAATGAAATATATTTCAAGTTGTATAGTTGAATCCCAGCCGATTAATCAACAATGCAGAAAGCTATCTTTTGACTGCAAAATAGAGCACAAACTGCTTGAAGTGTTTTATTTTAATGCTCTATAAGTAGTGGCTAATACTTCAGCTATATAAAATGAGCTATTGATATTTCAGCGCATTCCTATTTGGAGTGCAGAAAGCTTTGGATTTTTTCATTTGTATGTAATTAGGCTCTAAATTTTAATTATTTGCTCTACAAAGAAGGTAGAGAGTAGAGATACAAACATAAACTTTCTCCTGTATCCTTGTCATTTAATTACCATCATTTCACAGTCTAAAATACAAAGCTTTTCTCAACCACCTAATGAATGAGGTTCTTGTGTAATTGAATGCAGGGATATGACTGAAGAGCAGTAACTTCTGTGTCATTTAAAAATATTAGTGGAAAACAAAGTATGTGAGCTTTACGGAATAGGCTACACTAGTGAGCAGTATATTTAGAATATCTTTCCTCTCAGGACCAGGAAAAACAAAAAAAATGTTTTTACTCAGTAGATACGACATATGCTTATATCTGTAACACTTACTTGTTCACCCTACTGAATAAAGCTGTAAAAGTGCTTTTCTAGGTTTTCAAAGTTTTTGAAGTGCTTAATTCCAGCACCGGTAGAAGAGAGTAAAAAAGATTCCATCCTTCTTTGTGCACTATGATTTTGATTGATCACTTGCCAGTAAATTAACACTATACAAACCAGTGGACAGTAAAGGAATTGCATACATGGCATTGAATGTACACTTTGAAAATGGTATTTTTCTTCTCCCCAACATTCTGAATGCTAATATATAGAAAATAAAATCTTAGCCTAAAGCTCCAGCCTCAGGCTGTGTCTTCAGAGACAATGATTACAATCTCTCTGTAAACTGAAAAATTTCAAATACAATTTTGAAGAAGAACAGAGAGACAGGAGAAGCTACGTTTAAAGCTTCAAAGAATTTCTTGTTCAGTTAACTTACTTTTAACATATTTATTACTTTGGGGAGGAATTCATCTGCTGGATTTCAAATTTTCAAGCAGGATTTCCTACCTTTCTACATGATTTCCATTTTTTTCTCTCTACTAAGGGATTAAAACAAACCACTGCGGGGGTTTTTCCAATGGATTTTAGACTTAACTTTATTGCAAACAAATGTTACCAGTTATCCTCTCTATCCAGCTGGTTGGTTTTCTTCTTCTAGATTCCTAATATGCAGTCTCACAAACAAAAAAACCAAGATCCTTACTTGCTCCGCCCTAACTCTTACTATATGCTGGTGGTGCATCTGAATGAAAATATTTCACTGTATGAAAAACATATTTTTGACAAGCCAACAGCAATTTTTAAAAAATTATAAATTCTCAGAATAGTAATTTATCCCACAGTTTGGATTTAAAAAATTGAAAAAGATCTCATCTGATGAGGTATCCATTTTAAGCTCACAACTCATGTATCAAATCAGTTTTCATAAATCTGAAAAAAAAAAAAAAATCATCTCTTTGCTGAAAAAAAAATGATAGACTTCAGCTAAAAGAGTTTTTCAGAAAGTCATGTGTGTCTGTAAAGAGATGCTTACAATAAAAGTGCCTCTTAGCTACAGTGGTCTTGTGTACTTAAGCACATCTACTTTGATTTGCAGCCAATATCCTGATATCAAACCAATTGTCCTTCTATGTTTTTCTTCTACTAAACTGTTGTTTGGTTTTTTTGATGACTGTAAGTAGTAGTGCACGTGACAGAGCTGATAAGGAATCCAAATTTCTGCCAGCCTGTGTCTACATCCTGTTTAAATAACCCCCTGTTAACTCCTGTGGAAGCTGACGCAGCTGCAAGGAAGATACTATATAGTCTGACTTGATCAGCTCATCCTAGTAGTACTTCTGGTAGTACTTCTGAAAAATAGCTTTATGGATAAGGACTTCAAAGTCAAGTTCTCAGGAACGTTTTTATTTCAGGAACCTTAATGAAGCATCACAGCTACAGCAGTTTGCATGTTTCTGTTCTATCATTTCATTTTCCCATACTTGATGACTGACCACTTGAACAACCACAGTGCATTTAAAATTCATAAATGTATGTTAACATAATACTAGGGATGAAGTTCTTTTGCATGACATTGAGGGCAGAAGACAGGAGCAGAAAAGGGCTTCACAGTTACAAGAAGAACAAGATTTGGATTAGAAGCAACTCAAGCAACCTGTTAACTCTTGAAGCACAATTTTTGTGAATTTCCCTTGTCATCACTTCAGAAACACTCTCTAAATTATGAGCACATGCATGGTTTTGCGTTCCCACTTTCTATTACCCATTGATATCAGAAGCTGAATTAAGTCTGACACTTTAACACTAATGGAAGGGATTACCCCATTGCATTTTGTCTAATCTTAATTTTCTTCTGTTTAACTTCAGAGTTAGCTATTCATTTTGCTTTGGTATTATTGTTTCTGGGTTTTGTTGTCTTGTTTACCACTTCCTTTAACTTTGAATTCCCCCTAGGGGTTGATTAGCAATGTGCAATTTAATGGGGAAAATGACTACTTCCTTGCCTTGCAAGATTTAGAAATGGCAATTATAAAAAGTTCCCATTCCAGCTTTTGCTCTGAAACCAAGTCTTTGAAACAAAACTCATACTGCCTATCTTCAGCAATATTGTTTTGTGAGCTCTTCAGCAAGCCATTTCTTATAAAATTCACAGTAAGGCCGACATTTTTTGCTTTGTGTCCATACAGGGACACAAATTTGCTTTTCAACTCTCAAAAATTCCACATCTTTACAGATTTTAGACTAATTTCAGGCTGCCTGACTGCCACAGTTTGTGTGCTGCCTGATTTGTTACGTTTGCTGCCAAATGCCCTGTTCAACTACGCTTATACGTCCCAGTAGCATTCTTCATGAGGACACATTGCAGGAGACGAGAAACTTTATTCCTTGCATTACCTCAATTACACATATCCATCCTTAGGTTCTTTACAATCATATAGTATCTGCAGATATACTGATGATCTGCGTACTGGTATATGCAATGTACACTGTTTCTTTTTATAGCATTAATGATACTCAGCTTATCAGATGGAGAACATTTTCCTACTATGATGACATTTTTTAGTGCATCATAATACTTGTGTGTATCTTTCCACTCTCTTCTAAATATCTCTATGTTTTTTGTTTGAATTTCCTGGTATTTTCACATTTCCTTGAGCTTGTTTGCAGTCATGGTTTGAGACTCTCAAGTTTTAAAAAAACATGAGATCTTGTAATATCTTTCAGGCTCTTGAACAGGAGCTGGATCTCAGGGAGCAGGAATGGATGGACTCTCCAAGGAGATGTGGAAGGTTCATCTGCAATAGTTTGGGAACTCCAATAGGACCCAAAGGGATACTCTAAGGATAGTAAGGATTCTAACATTGTATGTTCACTCTCGAGATCTCCATATGACCTAAATGGACCTAAATTTCAAAACAACTTCTACTATATGAAAATGTTAATACGAGAATGCTCTCAGGGAAGGATCTCCAGTCAGTGAATGTACTGTTGAGATAAAGAACACCATCTGGACTAAAGAGCAACCTGTGAGAGATACTAAGCCACTAGATAGTCTCAACTAACTAAACGGACAAGAGTAATGTCCTGTATGTATCACACAGCTACCAGAGTCAAAAAGCCCCACAGATAGACTGTATCACTTCCAGATAAATCCCTGATGCTTTTGAGATTGACACTGGTCTAGAGAAGGAAAAGAGTAAATAAAATGGGCTAGGGACTAATCTCTGGTTCGCAGGTTGGCAACACAGCAGTTTTTATTCACTTGCCAGAATTTTTTTTGTCCTCAAAATAGTACAGTAACATCTAAAGTGCCTATTGGGAACAGATCCTAGCATATGCTGTTGACTCAAGCCACTCCTGAGAACTGTCTGGGAGATTACTAGGTTGGAGCAGATCAAAACTATGCCAGAGTATGCTAGCAATAAAAACGCATGGATGACTTCTCAGCAGTGCTCGAGCCCTTGCCATTCACTGTTTCACTCACTTGTAAATACACAAGCTAGGTGACCAAGACTAATGCACTGAAGTTGTCTTACTGAAAACAGCAGTACCAAAACTGTCACTGCTTTTCTAACATACAGCATGATTTCTGTATGCCTGCTATGATGCATGTGCTTATACAAGACTCAGCAGGACTCAGTTGCAGTATCGAAGTCAGACTGAGGAGTCTTTAGAAAAGTATTTCTTGGCACAAATTTCACCTCTTTTTGTATAAGCACTAGCTGGGGTCCCAATTTTCACATGTCAAGACAAGTGCTACTTTTCATATGAAGATTTAAGTCATACAGCCTTATGCAGATCTGGCAAGAAACTATAAATGTAAAGACACAAGAACTGATGAAGCTGAGGTTGACAGGGAACATCCTAGCTAGAATATTATCCAGGGAACTGCTGAAGCTGCCGATCTCTGTCATCTTTTCAAAGTCACATGCAGCACAAAAGAGGGCCTTCTTCAGAAATTAATGGCTCCATAGATAAAACAATGGATTAGATCAGTTTCTCAGGAACTCTTTAAGTTCTCTGTCCTCTGCTCTGATAGGTGTTGATTCAAGATCTCTCTGTACTCAGAAGCTCTACAGTTGGATATCCTGGCAGGAGCAGTGGGGGACAGCAGCCAGGTAGACCAACACCTACTCCTTGTTCTCTCCGTTAAGTCGATAAACCTGAAGGAGAATAAAAGTGACTCCTCTGAGAGCAAAACCAGAATGGGATGAAGGGGCTTGAGATTTTTAGAACTGGTCTCCCATATATCAGAACGATGTAGCAGGAAACACTTTCTTTTGATCCCAATTCACAGCTCCTTCATAGCCAGAAGAAATTTCATTACAGGAATTTTCAAACCACTAAACTGGCAAAAAGGCATACAAGCCTTTTTATTCCTTCTTCTCCCTTTATACTTGTTCCATAAAACCATTTCCCACTCTCCAGCTCACGATCTCTCTAAGCAGGAAAGTCCTATCTGCCACACACTTGTCATAACCTAGGTAGGATATGACAAAGTTTCAAATACATCAGTATTTATAAAATTAGAAATGTCAAACTGCAGAAAAGAAAAATAAAAAGGAAAAAAAGGGTGGTGGGGTAAAAATCAGTTTCTACCTTGACTGTTAGGCTCTTAAGCTGCCAGTATTTAACATTAATGTTTCTACTTCAGGCTCATGATTGCTACAGTTCTGCCATTTGTGGATATCAGTGTGAGATTATCTGCCTTTCACCAGCTCAGGCAATCCACTTCTTGATGGATATGATTTTATTTTACCTTTTAATGTTTAAAATGGTGAGAATCCAGCCCTCCAAGCTATCATTACGCTTCTCTTGATTTAAATACAAGAAGTTAGCTCCACTGGTACATTCATCCACAGGAACGTTAGCACTTCCAACTTCACAGACAACCATAAATTATTTCTGTCAACAGCAAATTACTAAACATAGTACAACACTCTATGAAAGACAAAAAGAATGCACACAATCAGCATTTCCCTTTATGACTATGAAAAGCTCTAACAGCAGATAAGCCTGAACTAAACATCAATCAAATCTGGACCCCAGACAGGGTACGGCTTATGATATGTCACACATCTGGACTCGACTATCGAAAGCAATCATGCACTTAGGAAATTTGAGGCTGTTATGCAGAGGTTTAACTAGAGTCTTGGCAACTCAATTTGGGACATGAAAGGTATTTGCACTACAGTACCAGGTGCAATAAAAGAAACTGGTCTTGCAGTTCGATTCCAACACCGCATCCGCAAACAAAACGAGGCTGCTACGTATGAGGAATGTGGATGGAAATCTCACCTGTGATATAGAGAACGAACTGCTAATTGCTTAATGATTGTCTCTCTGTAACTTTACATACCAAAGACCGGTGTTCGTCAAGGATTAAGCCTGTCAGAGACTGCTACTTGGGAGTGATGAGCAAGAAGGAACCATGAACAATCACAAAACTTAATTAAATGTTTGATAAATCTACGATCTTGTCGAGAAGGCTCAAGTAGAGGCCTTGCTTGAATAGACAGGGCCAGAAAAGAGAAGAACTCCTGCCTTTGTTCTCTATCCTTGTAGATAATTTAGCTTAAACTAACCATATGGTTTTACACCACTAATGAAAACTTAGATAATAAGAGCACTAACGAGCACTGATGTATTAAAACATGTGAAAGACCATACTGCGCAGAATCACCTGAGAAGGGTCAAATAGCGGACGAGTGAGGAAGACTATGGAAGACCACCAGAGGACTCCTGAAGACCACCAGAGACCTTCAATATGCCTGCGTAAAGGACATTTGCACATGCTAATAGTTTCCCAGAAAACTAATGAATATGTATAACATTCCTCGGAAATCTAGTGAATATGTATGTAGAACATGTATTTAACCTGCACAATTAGACCCGAAGGTGTGCACGATAGGTGGAGCGATCCCCTGTGCATCTAGCGCTGCCAATAAAGAATACCTACTTAATAGTTAATCAAACTATTGAGTCAATTTCTCTGAATCACCTGCCATCCTGAAGTTATGCTGTGGCATTTCGTCACTTCTTGTCACTGACCTTGGGCTTGGTAAAGCCTTCGCAGAGTCCGAAGCAAAGGCCCATAGCTTCTTCCTGTTTGTAACAGTGGATGCCGGGGTTTTGGCAGGTTGGTTTGCTGTGGGGCACCACTTGTACCCTCGATTTGCCTTCACACATGCGTCCTTGTACTAAAAAAGGAAAATTGCCAGTCATGACGTTATACTATCCACAGGGCAATAGAGTGCACTGCTTGTAAGAGCATTTAATACAGCAAATAATCCTTAAATATCTTGATTTTTTTGGACAGTTTAGTCACGTGCTTAGAGTCTGACTGCCAACACGATCTAACAAGAAGAACTATTAAGATAAGTAGAGCTGCATTTAAAAAAGTGGGGGTTCTCTTTCCTCTCCTGAGGGTTTATCACCCAGAGCAGGCTGAAGTTCTGATCCTGCAAACTGCTCCCCAGTGCTTGAATGCTCACTCTGGGAAACAAATTCTTTGGCAGGTCCAATCTTTGTTTACTTTCTAGTTTGAATGAAATGAAAGCAGACGTTTAGCAATAAACGCAGCATGATGCTCCTTACCTCATACTCCTTTTCCTCTAATAGATCTGTACCTTAGACTAGTTGAGGATATTCTTTCCCAAACCAGGCACTGAAAACCACTTAACCGTTTAACTGTGAAACACGTTACCACATCAGGTGTGTGCCGTTGGTGGAGCGGAGACTCCCCGGCCACCCAGCGCTGTTTTGCCTGCTTGTTGCTTGCTACAATAAACCTGGATTGGTTTATCCCCGGGCTGGTGTACAAATTTTCATCGTAACTTATAACAATTTGGTGCCGTGACTCGGATAAGGTTAACTTGGTTTGGAATCTAAACTCTGGGGAGGCGCCCCATCCTTGGATGGCCCCGGAGTGGACGATATCCTTTCCAAGACCCTTACCTCTGAACTCTAAATTTGGCAAGCAGGCAAAAGAACACTGCAGTACCCCATAATTTTCGTGCACGAGGATCCGGACGAAGACTCCAGGTTAACTGAGTATTGAAAGCGTTTCCCGTTCAGTCAGGGTGGGTTTCCCAAACTGTGCATAAACGAGACGCTCCCGAGAGGAGCGAAGTGAGTGCGGACCCTCTTGTAGTGCGGTTCTCATTTCCCACGAGGGCATGAGCCACGAACGAGGGGCACGTGTGTGTGTGTGAGAGAGAGGCACTTCGGAAGATGGGGCAGAAGAAAAGCAAGCCTTCTGACTCCATGGTGGGTTCCCCGGGGTGTAGTTCGCCTGGGAAGAGGGATGACTCCATAGGGAATCCTAAGGTCAGTCTCCCTATGATACCACCAGATAGTCCTTTAGGGTAATGATTGTCCATTGGGATGACTGGCTGCCCAGACAGGGCAAAAGCAGAGAGAAAATGATATATTAATGCATACAGGGGTGGGGTGGTAAACAAATTAGAGGAGATCAGGTATTTCGGCCTGTTTTTGGGACGTTTGAGGATTGGATATGTCAAACTTAAACATATATGTAAATTCTAAGGAACCCTTGAGTTTAGAAGAGAGTGAATATGCTAATTTATGGATAAAATTAGATACCCAAATCCATGTATTTGCTCTAAGTGAAAAGAACCATAAAAAAAAAAAAAAAAAAGAACTAAAAACCCCGAAGAACTTCCCACACCTCCTCCCCCTTATGTTCCCCCTACACTCGCACCTGACCCAACCCCCCCCTTCCTCCTCTTCCCCAACAGCCCCAGACCCAGACTTAGACCCTCTGAGTTCCCCTGAGGAGAACAGGGGAATAACGAGGAGTCAGACCAGAAAGAAAAAGCAGTTAGAAGAAAGATTATACCCCTTGAGAGAAATAGCTATAGGGGGTCCACAGCCTGGCATGGGATTTGTGTCAGTACCTTTGAATTCCAGAGATGTAAGGGAATTCAAGAAGGAGATGGGGAACCTTTTAGAAGGCCCCTTGGGAGTATCCGAAAGGTTGGACCAGGTTTTGGGTCCTAATATATATATACCTGGGAAGAGTTACAGCCAATTTTAAGTATAGTATTCACAATACAGGAAAGGGAAATGATTCGAAGAGCAGGAATGAGAGTTTGGGATCAGCAGCACCAACACGGTCCAGGCACAGATATTAAATGGCCACTACAGCGGCCAAACTGGGATAACCAAAATGCAGAACATAGAACTCATATGGCAGATCTGCACATTATAATTGTTCAAGGCATTAAGGAATCTGTTTCTCAAGGACAGAATATTAATAAAGCATTTAGTGAACACCAGAAGAAAGATGAGACCCCCACTAAATGTTTAAAGAAGATTAGGGGGGTCAGGGGATCTATTTGCTGGGGACCCCTAAGAAAACAGAGCCCTTGATAAAATTAAAATTACGTCCCCAGCATCAAGAAGTAGAGTTCCTTGTGGACTCTGGGGCAGAGAGATCTAGTGTCCAGTTAGTGCCCCGAAGATGCACACTGTCCTCGGAGAAATTACGAGTAATAGGAGCAAAAAGGGAACCGTTTCAGGTACCACTAATAAAGGGAGTAAAAATAGAAGCTCCATCTCGACTTGGAATAGGATCCTTTTTGTTGGTACCTGAAGCAGAATCTAATTTACTGGGAAGAGATTTAATGATTGAATTGGAAATTAATTTGGAAATAAAAACCAAAGAAATAGCGGTAAAATTGTGTGTCTTGACAACGGAGGATGAAGCTAAAATTAACCCCGAAGTGTGGTACACTCCAGAGTCAGTAGGACGATTAAACATTGCTCCATTTGAAGTCACTATTAAGAACCCGGAAATTCCAATTAGAGTCAAACAATATCCCATGGCACAAGAAGGCAGACATGGATTACAGCCTGTAATCGAAAGGTTGTTACAGCAGGGATTATTAGAACCTTGCATGTCACCACACAATACCCCCATTCTGCCCATAGAGAAGTCAGATGGCTCCTATCGCTTAGTTCAAGATTTAAGGGAAGTAAACAAAAGAACTGTTACCAGGTTTCCAGTCGTAGCTAATCCGTATACGTTGTTGAGCCAGCTTTCCCCGGAATTGAAGTGGTACAGTGTTATAGACTTGAAAGATGCCTTCTGGGCTTGCCCCTTGAAGGAGGAATGTAGAAATTATTTTGCCTTTGAATGGGAAGATCCAGAAACCCACCGGAAACAACAATTAAGGTGGACTGTACTTCCACAAGGATTTACAGAATCACCAAATTTGTTTGGGCAAGCTCTGGAACAAGTACTAGAAACTTTTGAATCAACCTCAGAGGTAACTTTAGTGCAGTATGTAGATGATCTGTTGTTAGCTGGGGAAGATCAAGAGACTGTTAGAAATGAGAGCATTAGATTATTGAACTTTTTAAGCCTGAAGGGGTTCAAGGTTTCAAAGTCTAAATTACAGTTTACTGAAGAGGAAGTAAAATACTTAGGACACTGGCTGAGTAAGGGAACTAAGAAATTAGATCCTGAACGAGTGAATGGTATCTTATCCCTCCAGGCACCAACAAGCAAGAGACAGATAAGGCAGTTGTTAGGACTTTTAGGGTACTGTAGACAAGGGATTGAAAATTACAGCAACAAAGTGAAGTTTTTGTATCAGAAATTAGTAGGAGTAAGATTAATAAAACGGACTCAGAAGGATGAACAGAGTCTAGAAAGCCTCAAAGCTGACCTTGTAAATGCTCCGGTATGAAGTTTACCTGATATTAAACGACCGTTTTATTTGTTTGTGAATGCAGAAGGAGGAACAGCCTTTGGGGTATTAACCCAAGAATGGGCTGGAAGAAAGAAACCTGTAGGTTATTTTTCCAAATTATTAGATCCAGTTAGTAGGGGATGGCCTACTTGCCTACAAGCTATAGTAGAAGAAACATTTGACTAAATTAATCATTGAAACTAAAATGAACCGGATAAAATGTTTACCATTAGCACTATTAAATGTAAGGACGCAACCCAGAGCAAACACTGGGATCTCTCCTTTTGAAATGTTATAGGGGATGCCCTATGACCTAGAAATGCCGATTGAACACCCAAAGATAGAAGAAAAATTCTTACAGGAGTATATCATTAAACTCATGAAGAGACGGCAAGAACTAATAAAGAAGGGACTGATAGTGCAGAGGCCACCATTAGATATTGCAATACACAAAATTATGCCTGGAGATAAGGTATTGATCAAAACTTGGAAAGAATCATCTCTAACTCCCTGTTGGGAGGGACCGTTTCTTGTTCTGCTTACTACAGATCCTGCAGTCCGGACTGCCAAAAGAGGATGGACTCGTGCAAGCAGAATCAAAAGACGAATGCAGAATTCTCACTGGGAGGCGACCAGAGACCCTGACAGCTTGAAAATTAAGTTCCAAAGAAAAGCGGATGAGTGAGACTATCTTTTGTAAAGATCCTCACTGTATATGTTATCCCTTTGTATGTTACAGGTGTAAACTCTGTAGAGAAAAGTGGTGGACACATTGCTCCTATGGGTATTCCCCTCTAGTGGTATTTGCCACAAATGTTATTATTACAAACGGGAATTAACTGAGCAAGCATTACGTGTGGGAGTATCAACCGGGAAAATTACAAAGGACTCCAAAGAGTGGTGGGATATTTTTGCTAAAGGCATAAACCCTGAGAGGTGTTGTCTTTACGCCAACGAGCCATGTTCAACGAAGGCTGAAATACTGCCAATATCTTGCAGACGAACAGTGGTCAGAGTGGGGTGGGGAGCTTGGAAAGTGAAGGATAAAAACTGGGACGCATATAAGTCAAAGCGAATCAAATATAAAGGAGGTTCCCCTGAAGAATACGACTGCTGCCGAGAAGATGGTACACCTCACTGCTCTAAGCAACAGAGTAGGCAGAGAAGAAGGCAGAGACGTACTGCTGTGGGGATTAAGGTTGATGAACCACCTCCAGAGAAGGCTCACGGAGCCTCTTGACTTATTACTCCCAAACAAAACGTCCTCAGAGCTTCCCCGAAGTCTCCCATCTCTCACCAGGGGTAAAAACAAAAACCAAAATGATTATCAACACCCTCAGAATACCTGTCGCAAGGGTAAGGGTACACCACTTTTCTCGAACTTAAGATTAAGCATTTGGATGATAAGACTGTTGCTAATGCTGATAGGGATAACCCAAGGTAAAGGGAACCCCCACCAACGTTATAAATGGACGCTCTATAGGTGGGAGGATCAAATGATATTACGGCAAGTAATTGCTACCGGGGCCCCAAGTTTTAATCAATCTTTATGTCAACTCGTACCCAGAGACCCATGTCTACATAACTTAGGGTTTTAGTTTTGTCCTAGTTCTCATAATGTTAATATTAACCTTTGCACCTTGTATATTGAATAGAATTACTGGATTGATAAAAAATCGATTAGAAGCTGTACACCTAATGTTGATAAGAAGACACTATAAGCACCAAGAAGAAGACGAAATTGTTAAAGAAACTCCCCTTCTCTCCCTAGCTCGAGAAGCTCTTGCCCAGTTTGAGGAACAAAATAATAAAAACAAAAAGGGGGAATTGTAATAAACTTTGCATAACCAATTTGTTCATCAAACCTGTTGATTGTTAAAATATATTGATCTCTACAACTTAGTAACTAAGCTGCTTTTAACTGTAATAACCACAGTAACAAGTGCAGAAACTAGATATTGAGCTAAGTAAGCAGGATGTGCCAGTCTTGATTACCTTATCATATAGCTCCTCAAGAGCAGTTTTCTGAGAAAATAAGGAACTGGTCCCAGAAATCGGCCAAGGCCGATTCCGTGGCTTGGATAGATAAACTTGAGGGAGTGTCCCCTTGGAACTAATCGTAATACCTCTCGGAACTAATTGTAATACCTCTTGGAATTAATTTTAATGCAAAGCGGGAATAGGTCATGCATATGTATAGGCGTACCTGCAACTCCCATACATATGTAACACTTAACTGTTTAACTGTCAAACACGTTACCACATCAGGTGTGTGCCGTTGGTGGAGCGGAGACTCCCCGGCCACCCAGCGCTGTTTTGCCTGCTTGTTGCTTGCTACAATAAACCTGGATTGGTTTATCCCCGGGCTGGCGTACAAATTTTCGTCGTAACTTATAACAAAGACGCAGCGTGCCTCGTGGCAGGATCACCATCGCAAGTGTATCGCTTGCATTCATCTCCATCTTAATCTACCGGCTGGCACTTGCTCCCTCCAGGCTGTAGCCGGGATAAAAGCGATGCAGTTTACAAGAAGCACAGCACCGTGTGAGCCCGCTGTGTATTTATAAAAACGGCTACAAATACTAAAGCTCTGCAGGGACCGCTGACCCACACAGAGGCTGTGTTTTCTGAAGAGGGAGTCTGTGTGAAACCCACAAACCCAGGACTGCGACCCCCCTCACCCTGCCCCTTCTCTCCTTCCCTCAGCCGGGCCCGGCTCCCACACCCCCACGCCCGCCCAAGGGCCTCGCTCGCCTCACGGGCAGCCCCAGCCCTCACCTCAGCCGGGCCGCAGCTGGAGCAGAGACTGCAGAGACCAACATGGCCGCCCGGCAGCCCCGTGCCCCAGGACTACAGCTCCCAGCATGCCCCGGGAACCACCAGGGCCCCCGGCAGCCCCGTGCCCCAGGACTACAGCTCCCAGCATGCCCCGGGGCGCTCCTTCCTGCTGCCTGACCCTGCAGGGACACCGGCCCCGGCCCGGCCCCGGCCCCCGCAGGCCTCATGGCCGCCTGCCTGGGGGAGGACGAGGGCGAGGGCGAGGACGAGGAGGAGAAGAGAAGAAGAAAGAGAGAAAGAGCGAAAGAGAAAGAGGAGGTGAAGGGGGGACAGAGCGGCGGACAGAGGTGGGACAGGGAGCAGGAGAGAGGGACGGAGGGGAAGGGTGAGAGGAGAAAGGCAGGGAAGAGAGAAAGAAAGGGAGAGGCAGGGACAGAGAGCAAGGGAAGGACGGGAAACAGCCCCGAGAGCCTGAGAAACAGAGG
This sequence comes from Buteo buteo, assembly GCF_964188355.1. NCBI lineage: Eukaryota > Metazoa > Chordata > Aves > Accipitriformes > Accipitridae > Buteo > Buteo buteo. Next base: position 75,767 of record NW_027439229.1, on the reverse strand, counting down.
GATGCGGATCAGGACAAGGAGGGGGAGAAGGACAGAACAGCCGTGGTCTCCAGGATGGAGATGGCGGAGGAGCAGAAGGGGATGGGGAGCAGGACGGAGGCCCAGAGAGAAGAGAGAAGGCCCAGCCAGCTGAGCAGGGGATACAGGCAGGAACGAGGAGCCAGGCTGCAGGAGAGAGAGGAATGAGGAAATACGGACAGGGAGTGAGACAGAGAAAGAAAGAGAAAGAAGGAAATAGTGGCGAGAGGGAGGAAATAAAAAGTGGGGGCAGGGAGCCAGGCAGAGCGTGATGGGGAGAGACCAAAAATAGCAATTCTGGGCAACTGCCCCCGTTTCTTGAGCACTCCCCAGGAACTGCATTACCGGGAGCCTCGAGGAACGTGCTGCCTGCCAAAGCCCTGTCCTGGTCCCAGTCCTGTGCCCTAATATTGGTGATGAGCATTGCCTTGCATAGTGGCCAGGACTAAGGGCAAAAAAGGACAGCTGGGGGGGGGAAGGGGGAAATTCACCCAGCTGGTTTTGGGTTGGTTTTTTTTTGCTTGATGTTTTTGCTTTTAGAAAGAATACTATTTAAGCTCTAAATACAAACTGCAAGGAAAAAGGAACCAGGCGTCCCAGTCTGGACACATTTAAAGCCTGAAGCCATTCAACAGCTGCACCAACCACCACTCGCTCCTGCTGCACACGCTCCACCGCCTGCCTGCAGGTACAGGCAGCCGCCCTGTTTCTGGAGTGTTCCCCAGGCACGGCAGCACCAGGTGGCTCAAAAAAACATGCTGCCTGCAAAAACTTGAGCACAGCTGAATTCTGGTCAATTTTTCCTCTTTTTAGGCTGGGTTAAAGACTCACCCATCGGGAGATGGCTCAGGACCATGCCAGGGCCAGTGGCACTGCTTTCTGGATCCCGTGGTGGCGATGGGCAAAGGAAGAGGTTGTCAAATCCCGGGCCTGGGTACATGTGTGGGTTTTCAGGGTCACCCCTGCCTGATTTTTCCCAGCGAAGCTGCAGGCAGTGCCAGCTTTGTGCTGCAGCCCTGGGGCTGAGGCTCAAGGAGCCGGGCATTTCCGCAGGCACTGCATCCTGCTGGGCTCCACCGCCAGCTGCTGGCTGCCCTGTTCTCTCCAGCTCTGCTTTCTGCCAGCACTGGGGGCACCCCAGAACAGCCTGCCTGCTCCCCACAGCCCCACTGCCATCCACGTCTGCAGCTCACGCGTGGTGTCCACATGCCACAGCTGATTTAGGGGGTGGCAGGTTTCTCTTGTGGCAGCCTGGGAATGGGGGCAAAGCAAACCCCATCCCTCCCTTTTGATCTTTGTCCCCAGGGAGACCCAGTGGAGATGTACCGTGCGCTGGAGAGCGTCCTTCAGGGAGGTGAGAGCCAATTGCAGAGCAGCGCTGAGAGCCGCCTGACAGCAAAGGTGCCCGGTGGCCACAGAGGAGCCCAGGTGAGCTGGTTCTCTCGGAGGCCAGCAAAGCAGCCTTCCTCTGCCCCTGGTTTTGTGAGATACGGAGCAGTGCAGAGATGTTTCTCAGGCATCCAGGCCTGAGGAGGGTTTCCCAGTGCCCCCGTGAGAGATCATGGTCCCAGGCAGCATCTCCCCCTAGAGCCGAGGCCGTATCTAGCCCCCTGGAGCTGGGTACGGCTGCCCTGAGGGGTCTCGCAGGGAGGACGGGGTCATCTGCCTGCTGGCTCTGACACAGAAATGATGAGCTGAAGCCCCGTGGCCATGGTTGGCCGGTTCAGCGTCTCCGAGTGCCTTTCTCCCATGGAGCGTTTAAGCCAGGCACTTTTTTGGAGTGGGATGGATGATGTGAAGGTGGATGCTGGTGATGTCCTGGTGGCTCTGTCCCACTCCCACTTCAAAGTTGTGATGTCTGAGATCTGGGGCCACCTGCAGGCTCTGGTGGAGATGTCCAGGGAGTTTGTATTTCGTTTGTGATATCTTAGGGCTACAATGAGCTCAGTTATGGTATGCTAGCATTGCAGTGTGCTAGGGCTATGGGATGGCAGGATTACAGGATGTCAGAGTTTAGGCGAGTTAGGATTAAAGCATGTTACTGTTACGGACTGGCTGTGGGTTTGTTGGCCCTGGGTTCTTGGAGTTATATTATTTTTGCCTTGTCTTGTGTCTTGGGTGGTCTTTTTTTTTTTTTTTTGAGATTCCTTTTTTATCTTGTTTGCCTTTTCAGGGTTTGGATAGGGGCCTTTGGTTTGTGTCTGTTTCTTCTGGCTGTTTTTTTTTTACTTTTCTGGTGGTTTGTGTGCGTTTTCTGTCTCAAAACCACCATTTGTGGTCTGATATGTCTGACCAGGTCAGACAGTGTTACTTCAGGTGCAGTCTGACTCATTTCCAATGAATCAGAAGGTTGGTAGGTAGGTACGGAAGACTTGGAGTCAATTGTGAACAACTACCGTATGGCTAACGGGCACGTATCCCACTCATCCCTACACAATTCTGTATTGCTACGGACTTCACCAGCCATTGTCATGGACTCTGAGCCTGTACTGTAGTGAAAGCAAAGCAAGTATTTAAAAAAAAAAAAAAAAGAAAAAAGAAAAGAGTGCTTTTCCAAAATATTTACAAGATTGGAGACAACAGATGGCTGTGGGCAGGTGGGAATACAGAGAAATGGGCGGTGTGCATCTGGGTTTAGGATTTGTTCCGGGATTTGGGCAATGCTACCAGGCCTAAGGACTTGGGTTTGGGGGGTGCCACTGGGTTGAAAGCTGTTGAAAGCAGCATCTGCTCCAGTGGAAGCAAACCCTGTCCCTCCAGCAGTGCATCTTGTAGGGTGCTGCGCACCAGTGTGGTCATGCTGCACTCTCTGGATGGTTGTTTCAGCAGCTTGGGTCTCTGGCTGGCCACCCTTGAGAAGAGCTGGGGTGCCACCCTTAGGTGTTTTTCACTCACCCGGTTTGAGGTGAAATCATGTCTCTCACATTTAGAATACTTTAGGATAGTACAAACCGCGCTGTCTGCTCTGCCTTGGTAGTCAATGATGTGTTTCTGTTTATAGTTGAATTGCCTTATTCCTTCTTTTGAGTCTCTGATGCAGATCCCTCAGGGCCATTGATCGAGGCTGATTTTTGCTTTGTGCCTGCTGTTTTGTTTGGCAGTGCTGCAGGAGGGAAGCCAGGCAGCGCTGCTCTGCTACTGCTTGCAGGGGTAGCCGTGGAGGAAAGAGGCTTTAGGAAATCCCTTCCCAGGTCCAGCTGAAGCTCAAGAGGTTTTCTGCTGGTGGAGTTGCTGTGGCACTTGCATCACTTCACAAGGTCTCTAACTTTCCTTGGGATCACCTTAGTTTCTGCTCTGTAGGAGGTTGCTGGCAAGCACTGAGTTCGCACAGCCTGTGCTCCTGTTGAATCGTCTTGTTGCTTTTTGTCACAAAGCAGTTTGTCAGAAAACGTCTAGTGAACGAGGCTTGTGGTGACAGTTCGCTATCTGGATGTTCAGAAACAGGAGAGGGATGTAAGTTAACGTTTTTTAGCTGGATGGAAACAGCAGCTTGAATTTATTAAATGTCTTGGCACACGTCAGAGTAGCTCTGATAGAAGCAGCATCAGAATCAGAAGCTGATTTGGAAACGTGTAAGTGGAAGGGTGTTTTCCAGTAAGGTGGTTGGTTGGTTGGTTTTTTTTTTTTCTGTTGTGGAGTCTTCAGTATTTTATTGTCTCCCACAGTACTCCTAAGCTGCAGAACCAGCCTCAAAGGCACTATGGAATGACTTCTCCAATTAGCTTGGCTCCTCCTAAGGATGTAGATTGCATTCATCGTCATAAGTTGGTTGAAGTGATGAAAGCATGTGGAGTATTTGAAGAAGAGGAAGAACTGAATCACAGGTATAACAAGGCTGTAAAATTTGTTACTCTTCTGGGTGTTTTTTAGGGCAAACTTATACATCAGTTTTCTTTACAGGCTGGTGTGATGGTCTGACAAATTATAGTCAATGTCTTAAACATTCGTTAAAGAACTTTGGTGGAGAAAACGGCCTCTGTAAAAATGCTGGAGTTTTGTGAACAGGACAATGTGGCCGGAGGAGAGGGCCCCATGGAGAGTGGGACCGCACTTCTCCAAAGCCACAATTCCTTATCTTAAGTGACCAGGAGAAGGAGCACAGCATATGCGCCTGGAGGAGGAGCCCCACGGAAGATGGGACTGTGCTTGTATCTTAAGCCGTCATGCCAGCAGGGAAAAAGAGGCAACTCCACAATGAACCCCCCCCCCAAAGCTCACCGACCGATTCCAGAGAACCCCAGGAACGGGAACTGCGCATGTGGAGACCATCAACTAACACACTATAGAAGAAGGGAGAAGGAGTTCTCAGTGCGCGCCCTCTGGAACTGGATCTCTACGCTGGCTGGACCAACGCTGGACCCAGGACTGGTGAAACCCTTTTCTTCTCTGTCTCTTTCTTTCTTTCTTTCTTTCTCTCTTTCTCTCTCTCCCTCTTTTCCTTCTGTCTCTTCTACAGTCCCTACACCTCATCCTTTGAAACATAAACCGTTGACCAAATCTGAGACTAGGAGTGGATCTAGCCACCCCTGGGCTCCTCTTTGAGAAGGAGTCCAGAAAGCAAGGGGGTCTGCTCTGAACCTCGTGACTCAACGGGAGGGCTCTCCTTCTGATACAGTTTCATGTTCCTTTTTCCATTTCTTTTTCTACACCTCCTTTGTCTTGTCAAACAGCGGCTTAATGACATGTTGCAGGGTTCATATTGATAAGTTCACGTGTACTTGGGCAAGGTTAGCTAGGTTGAATAAATGTTGATTGTTGTTTGAACTCCCCTGGTGTTGTTTCACCTTAATTCTGACAAAGGAAATCTACGAACCTGAGTCGTTCCAACTTTGGGACGTGACATCTTAATTGGCATCACGGACAGGATTTCCCTTGTTGGAAGGGAGATTCTAACGGGATACCAGATCTCCACTCGGAGGACGGGCGGGGAGGATCTGGGAAGGATCTCTCAACAATAAGTCAGGAGGGATCCGAGCAGTGGCAGGCATGGTGACCCGGGAAACATCTGTGTCTGACTGTTCCCCTGTTTTGGAGAGGCTGACTGCCTATAAAGCCCACCCTTCCCCACAAGGAGTAGCCTGGGCACGAGACCAGTGGCATGACCCAAAAGCCATTGTAGGAGGAATTGAGAAGCTAGCAAAAGAAGGCAGGTTTTGCCTGGGAAGAGGGAAGGCTGTGGGGTGTGCGGTTTTAGGGGCCGCACTCGTAGCAGCCCAGGAAGACAGACAGGAAACAATGAGAGCAGAGCAGGCAGATAAGGAGAAGATTCAGTCCCTGCAGGATTTAGTGAAAGTCCTGCAAGAGCAGTAAACTTCTGAGCGTAATACAATGCAGTGGCTTCATGCCGCCTTGTCTGATGCATTAGATCGGGAAAGAATTTTGTGAGCCGAGGCGGACGAACGATCCGACCTGGACTTAGACCTGGAAGGTCTAGAGGTAGTTCAGGTGAAACAGCAAAAATCTTTATACCAAAACAAGAGTTAGAATGTACCAGAAAAGATTTTTACCCTCAGGATGAGGGGATAGCAATGAGGCCATTAATTAAAACAGAAACCCTAGACAATGGCCAAAGTGGTGGAGCACCACACGTGACCATTAAGACAATACCATATTCCGCCACTGAATTATCTAAAATTCAGGAAAAGTATACCCAACTAGCAAAGGAGACCGAAACACAATATGTGTGGAGGGTGTCATTAACCGGTGGTGATCGGATTTTATTGTCAGAAGATGAAGCCCAAGGATATTGGGGGCCTGGAGTGTTCCTAACTACCGATGATCCTAGGGAACCGTGGTCTCGGACGCAGCAGGCAGCTTACTGGGCAGAGGAATGGACCAAATAGAACGAGGAGAACCAACACAGTTAGACACCCCTTCTATAAATCAGTTAACCGAGAGCTTACAGAAAACTGCTTGTCTCCAGTTAAGGCATAATAGGCGATTAGTGCCACAACAGCCCTCTCTGATGTTGTTAAATGTCAGTGCTGACAGAATGGCGACTCTAATCCGAGGTTTACCAGATTCTTTGAAATTATATGCTGTCCAGCTGCAGGATAGACTATGTAATGCGATAGCACCTAGAGGAGGCAGGCGGAATGCAGGAGGGCCCTGACCTGGAGAGAAGTGGCACAGGAATTGATTAACTATGGCCGAAGAATGGGTCTCACAAGGGAAGAAAGCAGGGCTAAGCCTGCTATCCGCTGAACAGAAGGACCTGCCCGACCTCCCCCATCTAAGACTGTAAACACCAAAAAGCCGTATGGGGCTGTGGACAGAAGGGATAGAAAAGGGAATTCCCCGGGATGTGATGGACGGCACGCCCACCTCTGCCCTAGAAAAGTTGGTCCTAGGGTGGAAAGACAAGAACAAGGAGCCTCCCCATACTGAGTTAGACACTCAGAGCGATATGGGGGTGATTCTGCAGTTGCTATCAACTCCCACTCCCCAAACGCCTACTGCCCCAGAGGCAGGTATGACTGTCCACAGGAGAGGAAACTACACACGCCGTCCCCAGTAAGTGAGCCAGGGACAGCCAGTGGGTTTATTCAAGGAAGCTCAGTGAAAATAAGACAGGAGACCTGATGATTACTTTTCCCCCTGGTCTCTTTAAGACCCTAGTAACTTTTCTAGTTGATATGAGTGCTCAAATGTCAGCACTCCGGGCAGATGTTGCTTACTGCAATGGAAGAATTGCAGATAAGAAGCCGATATGGGTTACAGACGTTTTCGGAAGCTCCCAACTGCAGCCAACAGCTGAAGTTAAATGCTGGCTGCCAGGGGATTCGTCCCCTGTTGAGGTTACTATGATACTACGTCCTCTACCCACCACTCTTCTAGGACTCGACCTCTTAAAAGGCCAGCCTTGGGTAGACTCTAGGGGAAGAGAATGGAAATTTGGGTGTCCCACAATCTCTATGAGGCTTTTGCAGTCGGCACCAACTCTCCCACCTTCAAAAATAGTTCATGTCAAACCTTATGCTTTGCCTTTAGGAGCAAGGGAAGGGATCACTTCAGTGATAACTGAGTTACGGGAACAGGGGATAGTTATTCCTACACACTCACCCTGTATGGCCGGTCCGCAAGCCAAATGGGAAGTGGCGATTGACAATTGGCTATCGAAGCTTGAACGCCAATACTGGCCCATTAACAGCTGCAGTTCCCAATATAGCAGAATTAATTGCAACCATACAAGAACAGGGTCACCAGATTTTAGCAACCATTGATGTGAAAGACATGTTCTTTGTGCTTCCCTTGCAAGAAGCAAATAGGGACGACTTTGCCTTTACCTGGGAAGGTGTACAATATACATTTATGCGACTTCCCCAAGGCTGTTGCCACTCACCAACCATTGCTCAGTAGGCATTGGCCCAGGAACTAAATCAGATCACTCCTAAAGATGGCGTAAGACTAGATCAATATATTGATGATGTGCTAATTCGAGGACCCGACACCGCTGCAGTGGGGCAAACCCAGAGAGAAATCATTAGTCACTTAGAGAATTTAGGGCTCCAAATTCATGCCAAAAAGGTGCAACTCCCATCACCTGAAGTAAAATTTTTAGGTATCTGGTGGAAAGGGGGGGACTGCGTGTATACCTTTTGAAACCTTGTCCACCCTCGAACAAGTAAAAACGCCTGAAAATAAGAAAGAATTGCAGCATGCCCTAGGCTTGCTAGTGTTTTGGAGAAAACACATCCCCGACTTTTCCATCATAGCTCGCTCTTTATATGATTTAACCCGTAAAAGAACTGCTTGGGACTGGACACCTGTCCATGAAGAGGCTCTGAAATTATTAATTTTTGAAGCAGGGATTTACCAGGCCCTAGGGCTGATACATCCAACAGACCCACTCCACATAGAATGGGGTTTTGCAATTCATGGGTTATCTATGCATATGTGGCAGCGTGGACCTGAAGGTCCTACTCGTCCTATAGGGTTTTTCTCGCGTAGCTTTAAGGATGCTGAAAAACGGTATTCAGTTTGGGAGAAAGGACTCTTTGTGGTTAACCTAGCCTTACAGGAAGCTGAGAGAACTATACGACAGCAGCCCATCATCTTACGAGGACCCTTTAAGATCCTGAAACCAATATTGGCTGGAACTCCTCCCCCTGTAGGAGTAGCTCAATGAGAAACAGTAAGGAAGTGGTATGCCCAGTTAGACCACTACTGTCACACTAGACAGATAGAGGAGGGAACACCCAAAACGCTCCAAATACAGGATCCCCCTTCTGATCACCCAGATACAGAACCCCCTCCATCATACATCAAAGTGGCTCCTCATTTTAAACCCCATTTTACAAACGTGTGGTTCACTGATGCTTCCGCAAAAAGGGACGGAAAGACGTGGAAGTATCGAGCAGTAGCATTACATATTGATTCAGGGGAGCATGTGGTAACTGAGGGAGAGGGTAGTGCCCAAGTAGGGGAGTTAGTTGCTGTGTGGAGCGTAGTCGTTAAGGAAGCTGAGACAACAGAACCAGTATACATTTATACTGACTCCTGTGCAGCGTTTAAAGGATGCACTGAATGGTTACCGTTTTGGGAATGAAACCAATGGGAACACCTTCTGGAGGGGCTGCACGTGAAGCGTGGCCATTCAGGGAGTAAAGACCTGTGCAAAGAGGCTATTAGTAGAAGATGGGCCGTTACACGAGAATTATGTAACACTGTTATTTCTGCATGCGGTCAATGTCGAGTTCGTTTGGAAAAATATAACCCTTTAAAAGAACAACCCCTAACATTTAAGGACAAACAAGGGTTTATGGCAAACGTGGCAAATTGACTATATTGGCCCCTTTCGGGTATCAGAGGGAAAATGATATGTGTTAGCGGGAGTAGAGGTAGTATCAGGACTAACGCAAGCTGAAGCCGTATCCGGAGCAACAGGAGAAAACACAGTGAAAAGTCTTAAGGTATGGTTTAGCTGCTTACCCAAGCCTCAGCCAATTCAGTCTGATAATGGGAGCCATTTCACTGCTGGAGTAGTGCAAGAATGGGCTAAGGGTGAGGAAATCCAGTGGGTTTTCCACACCCCTTACTACCCTCAAGATAACGGTGTTATGGAGAGAACGAACAGACTTCTGAAACGAGCTCTGAGGCCCCATGACGCAGGGTGGGTGTCACGAGTACCGGAAGCAGTATACCGAATCAGTAGCCGGTGGGGGGCAAATGGCTGGCCCCGACTCCTGGTGTTCTGTCCCATGCCCCCTTCTTTCGTTCCAGGGACGAAAGGCAGCAAAGACCCTGTACACTTGCTCCACTATGCTGGACAACCAGTATTAGGGGAATTGCCCACTGTGGGGCAAGTGCCCCTAACCCTAAAGACCCCCCCCTTAACCTTCATGCCTGGGTGGCCACAGATGCCCATGGGAAGGAGCATCGTATCAATCAATACCTGATGGATTGTCCCATCCTTCTAAGTGGGCCTTCGTGACCTGAATTAAAGTTGTTCCGATGTTAAATGGCTGATGGGAATATGTTTTTTTCTGTATCCCACTAGCTGGCTTCTAACAAGCATATCAGTTAAGATGCACAATATAACCCCAACCGTCTGGTATAGTGCTAAGGCCATAGCTGCCTGGTTGCTTGCTTATGTCTGTTACTTTTGTATTTCTGACTAGCGATGCTGTGTTGACTTTTCAGGATTCCTGAGCTGGGGCGAGGACATAGGGAGCTTGGCAGCAGACCGCGTTGGAGTTCTTGCAGCAGCACCTGTGCCACGGAAGAGCACGAGGTCGCTTTTTTACCTGGTTAGGATGTGGTTCCTTCACCACAAAGTTCAGGCAACGTTCCTCTGATGCCACGCAGGAGCAAGAGGTCGCTATAAACTTATTAGCCTTTTTACGCACAATGAGCACATTCTGCTGATCTGCGGGTGCTTTAATCAGAGCAATTCCAGTCAAGAGAGCTTGAAGTTTAAGGCTAGTTGGTATGCATCTATAATAAGTAACACATCCTGCACGTGGCCTGTATGAGGTTGTTTTACAGAAGGTGCATGAGCGCCTTGGAGGGTGCATCTCAGCCTCTCGGATGGATCCCAACCACTAGCAGCAGTGCTTGACATCTCCTCCGATCCCATCCCTCTAATCATTGTTTATCTTTGTGTATATTTTGCAGGTTATCAGAAGCCCACGGCAGGACTTATGTTTTCAGTTGATGAGTGGGCATTATCTGTATTGCTTGTTTGATTTTGTTTGTGGTATTTTTATGGTACAACAGGGAAAGATGGTTTGGAACTCCTTCCTCCTTGCCTTTCTTACCTTTGGTGCATCTGGACAAGGAGAAGGGACCTCCAATTTAGCTTGGGAAGTGATAGAGGGATTCATATGTGTCTGGAATAGAATGGATCAGGGGATCTGTATTCAGCTTCCTACTTCTGCCGAGCAGGGGATTAGATTCGGTTTGATACTCGTGACGCTCAATATTGGAAAATATAATATGAGCAATGGCATTATAGGGTTAGTAGATACTCCATTTGAGTACCAATATCGAAGTGATTATACCTCCTCTGGCAGACGGTGGCGAGATTGTAGGTAATTAGGGCCTGGCGGTCGGAAGATCTCGCGTTGTACGGAAAGTTAGAGCCCTCTCCTAATGACCAATAGTGTTTAATTTACGATGTAAGCTGACGGAAGTGGCGTTGTAAACCAAAGGTTTATAACGCTGTGTCGACCACCAATAAACGCCATTTGCTGTCCACCACATTGGTGTCCGCAAGCTGATGGACGGGGGTCGCCGTTCCTGAACCAGGTCGCCACGCCTGCATGCCAGGCAACACGAGATGAAGCAGCCTTCTATGAGATCCCTCGGGACACAGGGTGGCCTGACTTAATAAACAAAACATGTAAGCGATGGAGATTGGAGGTCAGTCGTGAAATTGGTATTAATCATAGCCCACCGTGTCCTCCAGGATTCAAGGAAGCCTATTCCAGACGATTCCCACCTTCTCCATCCTGGTGGAGGATAACAGGCTGCCCTTCCTATCACAATATATCTTGTAATCTAGTGCCCTTTTGGCCTGCTTCCCCGGAAATTACCCCTTTTGAATTACAATATAGTGTGAGATGGGATTCGGCTTGGTGTGTTCACGTACCTGACACGAAGGGACAATATCTTTTAATGAATAACGCCCACACTGCTTGGGGATGGTCAGTGAAACACATATTAAAAACCCAACCTCTTCAGTTATTAAAGAAAGAATTTGTGGGCACACCCAACCCCAATGATGCCCATTTGTTAAACATGTACCCACATTATCGACTGTACCACAGGTGCTGGCAATCCCATTGAAACGTGGATCAGTTTGGAAGTTAGAACCTTAATTCGAGATATGGGCACCTGTTGGGGATATCCTAATTTTGGATACTGAAACCGAGATCGCCAATGTAATCATATCACCAATAATGTTAGTATCTGGCTAAAATGTGGAATTCCCATTAACCACTTCCCAAGACATACGGTGCGGGAGGATAATCAAATACCCCGGGGAGATGCAGCTACATGTCAAAACGCTTTGTGGGCTGCCCCTGAGGGGACCGTCTGGGGGTGCTCAGGTGGGAAAATGTACTCGCACTTGAATGTTATCAAACAGGCTGGATTGTGGTGTGGTTTGGGAATTCCTACTACGTGTCCCAGGCAAATCTTTGAATATACCACACCACCTATTCACAGGAAAAAACGAGAACTTGATGACCCAAGTAGCGCCCAGAAATGGATTCAAAGCATTTTAAAACCCGATTATTATACTTGGGGACAGAAGGTATCGTTAGAGCTAGAAGCATTCTTTGCACCATCTGGGTATATTGTTCAGCACCAATGGGCGCTAGAAAACCTAACTTGGCAAGTACATGTATTAAGTAATTGGACTCAATCTGCCTTTGGGGAACTAAATCTGCTAGTGCAACAAGTATCAAAAATGTCATTACAGAATCGTTTAGCCTTAGATATGTTATTGCTAAAAGAACGTGGTGTGTGTGGTATGTTAAACTTGACTGAATCCAAATGCTGTATTACCATTCATAATGCCACAACTTCCATTGAAGAAGCCCGGGCAAAGATGAAAGAGATAGCTGATCAAACAGCTGAATTATTTCAATCAATGCAGCCAGCTGACTGGTTTGATGGCTGGAGTCCAAACTCATGGCTGCATTCCATTTTGGGATCCTAGGGACTGACGGGGTGGGGAAAATGGCTTGTAAATATTGGACTTATGATATTAATTGGATTTATATGTTTAAAAGCAGGCCTTGCCATAGTAAGATGTATGATTAGCCGCCTACTCTCCTCAGCTGTCTCTCTCTCTCTTCTAATCTCTGCTATATTAAAATTTGGGACGCGACAATTGTGTATCTGTAATGCAGTTGTAATCATCTCTGCCTGCACAACGGGCATGAGGTCCTATTTTATTTTAAAGGAGCTATAGTGAATCAAGTCAGTGAATCTAATGTGCAGTCTTTCTGACCAAAAATATAAGTATTTACTTTAGGATAAGAGAAACAGCACCTTGAACTCACTGGTTATACTGACTCGACTCTCTGTTGCCTGAAAATGGGGCCAAGGTTGGCTCGGACATGGGTGTCTACATGAGAGACATCCACGTTGAGTCAGATGAATCACACCCCAGTGTCCTGTGTTCCTTATCAGGTCTCTGACAACTCTGCTGCTAGCCCTTACTGAAGCCAAGTACAGTCTCTGTCTCTTCCTTTCTTTCTTTCTTTAACACAAAGGAAATTCAGTCTTAGACATTCAGTTGCAGAAGAAAGTTTGTGTTTGAAGATCACGCTTGGATCTTCGAGTAGATCTAATTAGATGCCTTTTCCTCCTCGCTTCATCCCTGATAAGCTTAGGCACTCTCTGTTTGTCCTGTTTCTGAGGGCCACTGCCCAAGGCGCCTAGCATTGCACAGGGAGATGCTGTATCTCATTTTGCACTGTGAATTTTGTTAGTCATCAGGAATGAAGTATTTTGGGGACGTAAGCTAATTACATTGCACTCAAGTGAAAAAAGTGCTCTATAACTTCCGAGAGGTAATATTGGAATATAATCAGAATATAAATATTTGGGGCAAAAGATGCTTAAAAAGTTAGGTGAAAATTGTGAGCATAGTGCTGGTTTTTTAGTTTGGATTTGTATATGTTTTAAAGTTTGAATGTAAACAAGTCTGGTTGAATTGATGTGGAAAATATGTTCAAATTGCCAAGTACTTCTTTCAAACAAGAATAAGCAAAGTAGCAGCTACAAAGAGTGTTTCAGCTTTAGAGTGTTTTGTATTTTTCAACCCAAATCTCCAATTTTCTGCAAAATTAAAAAGTGGCCTAGAAAAACAATCCTTTAATTCTGTGTCACCAATTTGATGATCCACCCCTTCTAAGAAAATTATTGTCGATGTTGCTTAGTAGAGACGTAGGCAATTAGTGATTGGACTGTAGCCTCTCAAGACACGCGTCTCGTTTTGTTCAGAAGACTCTCAGGCTGCAGCAAGCGCCCAGACATCACAGCAAAAGTCGAGGATCTAAAACAGAAGCCTGCAAGTTACAAAGGAGGGATGGGCAAGTAAAAGGCGAAAGCCTGAATCCCATCTGTCCTAAATAATCCACTGCTCAGCTCTGGGCTGGCAGCACAGGCCCCCTGCAGTTCGCGGTCTTGGGCACAAATCTTCTGCAGTTAGGTGCTTACCTCCTTCCTCAGACAGGAAGAAAGAAAAAATAAAAGGAGATCCCCGTTACTTAGTTCAGCGAAGGGAAAAGAAAGTTCTATTTAGATCTGATTGCCTGTTTTGAAGGGTGGACTTTAGCACAAAGGCGAATAGTGCCCCAGTAGCAGGCGGCTGGGCAGGCAGAGGGGCTGCAGGGAGTCTGCTCCCAGGGAAGCTGTTGCCCTTTGTATAATTTAGGAACTGTTGTATTGGGGGTTTGAAGCCGAGTTGCCAGCAGGCACATCCTAGCTCCTTTCTCTCTCTGGCCCATTAACTGTCCCGAATCCACTCCGAGTTTACAGAAAGTGGGTCAGGCACCGTTAAAGGGGGCTTCTGTCCTCAGGATGCCTGCAACCTCAAGCTCAGCCTTGCGCTTGGTCGGTGAGAGAGCCATGGCTCTAACTGCAAATCTGAGTGAGGAGGGGGTGTGGATATAGGAATAAATCCAAAGGGAGTGAGCTTTGAGGTCTTTTTAGGACTTCCATCTGAACATGTCAATATATTGGCAGGGACAGTGCAGGAGGGCACAGGGTGCAGCCCCTGCCATGCCATGGCAGCACATTTTGAACAGGAACAAAAGGCGTTTTGACTTTGTAGAAGAGCCCTAGCCCAGTGGAGTCCTGGTCCATGACCAGGGCTCCTCGGTGCTGCAAGAACACAAATAATAGCTGCTGTGTTGCATGGTAATTACACTGTCACCTACAGTATGGCCACCTGCAGCAGGCAATCTCCTGTTTTAACCAATAACATTAAAACATCTTTGAAGGTCCTAGCACGATTTGGTTTGACCTTTACTTACAGAACAACACAACTAACAAAACAACAAACCAACCACCTTACTGGAAAACACCCTTCCACTTACAGGTTTCCAAATCAGCTTCTGCTCTTTTGCCCAGCATTAACATAAATGAGGGGAAAAAGATCCTGCTTATGGTTTCTAGATAACTTGACTAACTTAAAAGTCGCAAGTACTTTTTAGAAAAAAAATTTCTGGATATAAGAAAAGATCCAAGTTGCTACCAAGTTGCTTCTACTGACTCTGGAAGGATGTTATAGTTGATTGTAGAGGAAGGACATACAACAAAGTGGTCTGTTAAACAGAGTTGTTGCAGCAAATTCAGCATTCCCTTGGTTTTGTTTACGGAAGAGGATGAATGAAAACATCAACCTATCTGCAGGTGATGTTGCTAGCAGAGCCTTGTGCTCTTAACACAGTGTTGAATTTTTCTAGTTCAGAGGCTTAGCTGTACATACATCTGTTTTAATCTAAATCCAAGGGCTGTATGTCAGCACGCAGAGCAGCACAAGTTAAGCTCTGTTTGTAGAAGGTGCTCCAATCTGCTTGAGCTAGCTCACTGCCCAGTTAGGCTGAGCAGGACACCAGGCACCTGGGTTTGGAGGCCCACAAAGTTACTGCCCCTGGAACTCCAGGCACAGCAAGGCACCTTTTTCACCTCCGACCCTCCGCTTGCCCTGCCTGCTTAGACTTCCTTGCAATCAGAAGCAGCACAGGACTGACATGGCAGCACAACGTTAAATTAAAAGCAGCATGAATTTTTTTTTTTTAAACACCACAGAACCCTTGCTTTAGAAAGGGAAAAAGGGAGAAAGAAACCCCTACTTTGCATTACCAGCTGAAACCAGGGGAGAGAAAGGAGTGGGACAGGAGGTGAGGACTGTACTTAATGGATCAAGGGTCTCTACAGAAACACTAGTAGCAAAAGGGGGAGACACATGAAAAAGGTCTCTACAACTCATCATGCTAGTCAAAAAGGCCATATCCAGACCCAAAGGCTAAAGGGATTAATGATGCCATTATTCAAACCGGACATTTTCCTACTTCATATACGGACAACTTCAAATATTAGCTGGGTTAGTCAAGAGACGCTTAGAACTATTTAAGGCTTCCCCTTCCCCATTCCCCTGTGCTGCTTCTGGGGAGAAGGTGGAAGAGTTGGGAGAACTGGCTGCAGGATGAACTCTGCCAGCTCGTTGGACCGGGGGAGCCTGCAGGCAACTCCTGCTCAGTACCAGCGATCACACCACCCGCGTGGCCTTGCTTTTGTCCAAAAGGGCAGCGGCAAGAAGTTGTCGGGGGAAGGTGTGCTCTGCTCGACACTAGAAGCAATGAACAGAGTGGTTTCTTGTAAGAAAAATCCAGTAGGAGCTTTAATGACCAAAATGGGGTGACCTGGTCTACAGCTGGGGTCTGCCCGGTGCGCTGCATGCTGGTCGGAGGCCCGCTCGGTGCTGCGCGACTCGGGCTTCCCACCATCCGAAGGGCCGTGAGACTACCTGTATCACCCTCTCTTGCTTCTGTTCCAGCTAAGGCTCTACGAGCACGGAAAACGATGCTGTACAGAGTGCGAATGCCTTTCTGACTGGCTTCGTAACAGACCAGCACCTCCTGGTGCAGAAGAGGGACCCTTCTCCTTTCCCTCCGTTTGGAGCTGACAGCAGGAGGCCAAAGTGTTTCCACAGTCTTCAACTATTGTACTAAGTCCACTTATTGGTGAGTTCTTCTATTTCCCTGGCAATTTGGGTGAGTTTTCTTTCTTCTTCTGAATTTGCTTTGGCTTCACTTGTAGCTGCGTCTGTCTCTGAGGCAACGATGACAAGAGGAAGTTGTGGTTCTCTGCAACACACAGAATGGGTTTTGGAAAAGAATTCACGTTAATATGAATTAAGAGGCTGGGGGTAAAAACTTCTCAGAACAGAAACAACCACCCCAACAGCTGGGGTTGTTCAGCCTAGAGAAGAGAAGGCTCCGGGGAGACCTTATTGCAGCCTTTCAATATGTAAGGTGGGGAGAGACTTTTTCCCAATGCCTGTAGAGACAGGACAAGCAGCAGTGGTTTATAACTGGAAGAGGATAGACTTAGACTGGACAGAAGGAGGCTATTTGTTACGATGAGGGTGGTGAGACACTGGAACAGGTTGCCCAGAGAAGTTGTGGATGCCCCATCCTTGGAAGTGTTCGAGGTCAGGTTGGATGTGGCTTTGAGCAACCTGACCTAGTGATAGATGTCCCTGGCCATGGCAGAGGGGTTGCTCTACATGATCTTTAAAGGTCCTTCCAGCCCAAACCATTCCACAACTCTATGATTCTGATTCTATGAAATGCTAACAGGGTGCTGCTACCCTCGGGGAACCGCACTCCAGGATGCTGCCACTGGGAATGCTTTGCTGCGCAAGAATGCTGGGAAGACCAACTCACTGTTTCCTATTCTTCAGCAGCGATTTAACCTGTTGACCCAAAGCTCCCAGAAGGACTATGGACACCAGGATGGCCAGCGCCACAGCTGCACAGTACAGTAGCGGCCGTTTGCATTCTGCAGCCTGTGGACTTTTCTCACCAGCACCTGTAGGAGATGAGACAGTCCCACATATTCATGTGTTCTGCCCTGCTGACAGTCACACAGTGTGTTTGAGAGGCTGAACGGTTGCTACATGCAGCTGTGCCCGTGGGCTTGGGGCAAGGACTGCTTGCTGGGGACCCTGGATTCCTGAGGAGTGCAATACAGTATTATGAAGGCATAAAAAATAGACAACCAAAGCTGAATGCCTCAGCCCTGCATTCCCCCTATGGCTCTGGAACGGCGGCCAGCTCACAAGCTGAAGTCACACAGCCTACAGCCACTGCTGTAATCCCATCCGGAGGAGAAACA
The DNA here is from genome assembly GCF_964188355.1 of Buteo buteo. Lineage (NCBI taxonomy): Eukaryota > Metazoa > Chordata > Aves > Accipitriformes > Accipitridae > Buteo > Buteo buteo. The sequence continues at coordinate 58,388 of NW_027439229.1, read as the reverse complement.
TTCCCCTGACACGTTGCAATCTACTGCTTCATAAGTGAATGGCAGTGCATGGAAGATGAGCAGCAGACACAGGTGTAAGCCGAGACACCCAAAGCTGCAAAGGCACACGGGTGACGTTCTGGGTAGAAAGTTTTCATGCGAAGAATGCGTTAAGCTCACTGTGCAATACCAGTAATCGTTAAATGTTGGTCTGCAGAGCAGCAGCTGCAGAGGGGATAGAGTGAGTTTTTGCCTGTGACCCGGCAAAGGAAGTGAAGGCTCACGACCTACCCATCCGTTCCTTCCATGGCTCTACGTCAGAATCCCACTGAGATGCAGAGCCTCTTTCCAAGTCATTTAGAAAGACTACAACAGCCTCCATAAACAGTGTCCTCTCTCTCCCGGACTGAGTTGTTAGTCTAATAGACTGATACTGTTTTTCTGAAGTGAGTGCTTGCAGCTCACAAACAAAACAAAGAAAAGATGAGTAATGTAGCAGTCGTTTCATCAATTTAAACAAATTAAGACCTACCGTCAGTCTTCCCTGCAGCAGGCCCACATAAATTAACACAATCTAAGAGCCACACCAAAGGCAAGTCTAGTGAAATAATGTCAAACTAGATTGAGTGCCGCAGGCTGTTTGGGGCAAGATTACTGCTCATTTACCATCTCTCTCGCCCCACAATATGTTGGTTTCAGCTTTGTTAACTGCTACAAGTCAACTGATGGAGCCACTTCACAAATTTATTCCGTGCCCCAAGGACCTGAAGAGCTTGATCTGAAGTATCTTTTATACGTTATTTCAATGGCAGTTACTACAGCTCTGCGTGATACTTAAGAAGAAAGTTAAAAGTTGAACTTTAGCATAAATCCTAGTAGTATCACCTTTAGAAGAAGCAAAAAGGCTTCAGCTGTTTTGATAAGAACATATCAAAAATCCTTACCTTGCTCTCACCAAGTTCTGAAATCCATTCTTTGGCCAAGTTATTCAGTTTACCAAGAACGACCAGCCTGTAAAGAAAACTCGTGTATAAGTTTGCCCTAAAAAACCCCAGGAGATTAATGAATTTTACAGCCTTGTTATACCTGTGATTCAGTTCTTCCTCTTCTTCAAATACCCCACATGCTTTCATTGCTTCAACCAGCTTCTGAGTATGAATGCAGTCTATATCCTTAGGAGGAGCCAAGCTAATTGGAGAAGTCATTCCATAGTGCCTTTGAGGCTGGTTCTGCAGCCTAGGAGTAGTGTGGGAGACAATAAAATACTGAAGACTCCACAACAGAAAAAAAAAAAAACAACAAACCAACCACCTTACTGGAAAACACCCTTCCACTTAAAGGTTTCCAAATCAGCTTCTGCTCTTTTGCCCAGCATTAACATGAATGAGGGGAAAAAGATCCTGCTTATGGTTTTTAGATAACTTGACCTCCTTGCAATCAGAAGCAGCACAGGACAAACATGGCAGCACAACGTTAAATTAAAAGCAGCATGAATTTTTTTTTTTTAAACACCACAGAACCCTTGCTTTAGAAAGGGAAAAAGGGAGAAAGAAACCCCTACTTTGCATTACCAGCTGAAACCAGGGGAGAGAAAGGAGTGGGACAGGAGGTGAGGACTGTACTTAATGGATCAAGGGTCTCTACAGAAACACTAGTAGCAAAAGGGGGAGACACATGAAAAATGTTAAGGATTTCTTGGCTGGGCAAAGGCATGTGAGCAATCCAGCAGGTATTTGGGAGCGAAGCATAAGTTTACAAAGTGCTGAAACGGACAAGGACGCTGTGTCCTTGTACGCTGGGAAAAAGGAAGATAAGAAGAGCCTGATTAACAACACCTGGATGCTGAAGGATGAGATCAGTAACTGCTGGACTCCTCGTGAAGAAGTTTGCACAGCCAATAGAGGACAAGATAGCGTCGCGTGAAATGTGGTATTATACCAATTAGAGTAATGCTCAAGGCGCGTGGACATAGAAGCTTAGCCAACAATAACACTGTAGTTAGCGCGTGTTATCACCTTTTTCTATATAAACCCTGTAAAAACCTGTAATAAGGGAGAACGACTATACTCATATTGAGATTTCATCGTTACTCCGGGACCGACCCCCACTCCGACAGAAAAAGGTCTCTATAACTCATCATGCTAGTCAAAAAGCCCATATCCAGACCTGAAGGCTAAAGGGATTAATGATGCCATTATTCAAACCGGACATTTTCCTACTTCATATACAGACAACTTCAAATATTAGCTGCGTTAGTCAAGAGACGCTTAGAACTATTTAAGGCATCTGACCCACTTTGGCTGGAATGGGATGAGGAAATGCTCAAAGGACAGCTTCAACACTTGATTTTAAAAAGGTAGCTTATTGCAGCTCCTTCCTTCTAATTGTTGCCTTTACTCTTCCACTGAGGGAAGATGGATTTCTCTCTCTCAGAGTAGCTTTATCCAACTACAGACATGGCTTTTAGTCATCTAGTGGGTTCCCCCGCCTCCCTGCTCTATGAGCTCATTTTTCAAACTTTTTTCTACATGTTTTCCAAAAAGCTGGAGCGGGGGGGTATTAGGACTGTAGTCCTATCAACTAGTCTCCCCAGTCAGAACAGCTCTTTACTTACAAGGGTAACTAGGCTTTGACCCAATTTCCTAGCCTTGTTTATAGGCATTGTCAACTTCCGCTTCCTAAGTAAAAATAGTCATAAGGAATAGTTTCCTTCTTATGATATTATTTCCATAACAAATACAGAAGGAAAGCCTATGTTTAATTGATGTGAACTACATCTAAATTAGAACACCTACAGCAGCAACTTCCTACATGTTTTACGTGCTACTTGCAGCGTACAAGTTGCACTTCAGAGTTTGCACAACACAAGAATGGGTTTTAGACTTTGCTAGCATCCAAGATCTTTCCAGTGTACAGAAGGCCACCATCTGCCTTTCATCACCCCGTTCTTCCTACAGAGGCTATAATTAGAGATTGACATAAAGGACAATATCAATTAGATGTAGCAGATATTATTAAGAGCAAATTCTTTTAGTCAAGAGTCGATATTTTTCAGTTGCCTGCATGTATTACTCAAAAATTGATCTCACAACTTAACAGTTGAGGAAAATCGCACTTGGAAAGCTTTACTGAGAGTGACTTATGCCCAACAGAATGTGTTCCCCTTTTGGTATTAAAAAAAAAATAAAAAAAAAAAATCTTAATTCTCTCTCTCAACTCTACCAGACTGCCAGGCATATACAAAGAAGAGAACTTAAGAGAGAAAGTAGCACACATGGCATACTACCTATTCATCCATCAGCCTTCTGTTCAAATGAGAAGTCTCTGGCAGTTTAATATTTTGCCAACTCTTGCTATGATTTGTCCACCACAGTGAACAGCTCCAACCTACTTCTGTTCCGAGAGATCCTAATTTTATACAAGAAGTTAAACTGATTTGTTCCAAGTTTTGACACTTGTTTATAGCTTCACAAAGCTGCAAGCCATTTCTCCTGCATACTCCGAGAGACAACAGGTAAGTTCACACTATTACAGTTCAGGGAGTTGCCTTCAGCCATCAGGGTGGTGTATGAGCCTCCACTGTGAATGCGTCTCTCCGACTCACGCGGTCGGCTTGCCTCCAGCCGGGTAGAAATTTATCACTCCAGCCTTTTCCACCCACACCACTTGGGAGGAGGAATGAATGGAAATCAGCTCCTGAACCCCCCAAATTGATAGCACAACTCAAACCAAACCAAACAAACCAACCAATCAAATCCAACCAAGCAAGAAAACCCCCAAGCCCCATGACCTTCACTGAAGTAACACCAGCTACACCTTCCATTCCTACCACACAAACTCATGCCAATAAAAGCCTGCAGGCACCTGCTGGCAAGTTAAAGCACCTTGTTCCTGACACCAGCATTCAGAGAAAACCACTTTTTTTCCACCTTGAAGCTGGGTCGGTAGCCCGAGAGCAGTGACAAGCCGCAGGCACTGGCAGCCCGTACGGCACAGATATTAACTCATTTTCCCTCAAACTTCTTTTCTCTTCTTCCACGTACGCTTCCTATGCTGTTGCCTCACAATGATGTATTTGGCCTGCTCTTGTCCCTGAATTGTTATTTTCTTGCTTCCTGGAGATTTTAGACAATCTGTGGGATGGATCCTCGGTTTTGTTCTGATTTAAGATTTTATAAACACAGTGCACCCTTACAATCTATCTCTAACACATACATACCAAAAGGAAGGACTGACCTGACACTGCAATAATAGATAAAACAGACTCCTCTCCCCCCAACTGAGAGAAAGCAGCTTGGCTATTTGGCCTGACTAAACTGAAGAAACTCAAAATTGTCATAAGATAACAGTGTTGACTTTTCCAAGAATTGCTCAATCAGTGTCCACTAAGTTGTTAGAAAAAGAATGTTGGAGGCTGACTTCTATTGGGAAATCAATTTCTACAGCCCTGTTCAGCCAGAAATCAAAAGGGTGTCTGTCCACCTGAGCCTTTCATTGTTTTTAATTCTGATATGGAATTATGGTTTCCTGCAAAAAAGTTCCTTTTTCAGAGTCCTCTTTTCAATCAGGTACCGGAGTTTTATTTTAAATAATTTTACTGCAAGCACAGATCCCCTTTGTTAAAGCCAATTCAAATTAGGCCATTTAAAAATTAAGGACTGCTTGTATTCTCCACAACTCTCTGTCCATACTTACTTCATTATAAATCGGCTGTTGTAGAAGTTGAGTGCTACGGCCTCGTTTAACAGCTTACAAGTAGTAATACATTGAATTTCCGTACAACACTTGCAGTTCCCAGCCTGGTTTGCCACCTGCTGAGCAAAGTGTACTGGCTCTCGCTGAACGACCTTTTGGAGCAGAGAGAGGAAATAGCAAAAAATCCCATTCAGGTTATCTGAAGAGAGTTTTTTGAAAGACATTCTAAAGTTACAGTTCCTTACCAGTGGTGGGTATTGATTGTCCTTGGGGGCCCAGACAACTTGCTAATGCTGGTTGTCTTCACACAGGAACCTGATCGCCCTTGTGAATAAATGCAGACAGTTGGAAAATAAGCTGTACTGAAATATAAGAATCGCTGCATATGTTGAAATAAAGCTTACCTTCTCTTCCAACGAACTGCTGGTGAACAGAGAGGAAGATGTAGAAGGTTCATGCAGCTGTCACCAGAGCAGCAGGAGGTGTAACACTCATGAGTGGTGGTGGAGGCGGTGGCAGTAGCGGCTGCTGCTGCTGTTGCTGCCGAATCTGCTGACACAGCCTTTTTGCGTAGCCAGTTCCATTTCTTAAATTGTTCACAGCCTAGAGGCAGAAAACCATTTACAAAAAGGGTAAGATGAAACTTCAGCAGATCTACGAACAAAAGCCTTCACAGAGGAAAATTACTTGTGTATTCCTGTAAATGCTATCAGTCCTAAAAGAAACCAACAGACAGATACATGAAACCAACGTGCACATCACATGAAACACTCATACTAATGACTGGTAACTCAGAGTAACTGTATGTAATGTACTTCAGTGTTAACGCCGAATTTGAAAGCGAGGCAATCATGTTAAACAAAAGCGTGACCTGAATTTGCCAGGTTGTCTCTAAAGAGTTGTAAGCTTCTGTGACAGCAACAGATAATGTATTTGAAAAGTAAATTTAGCCTTATTCAATTATGCCTTGCTTAAGGAGATGTAAATTAGTATCTTCTTCCCTTTCAGCTTTCTACAAATAGCCTTTTCTTACACGCACTTTATGTAAATGTCATCACGTTACCTCGCGTAGGCAATTAAAGCATCAGGCGAAACATCCATCTGATGCCACGCTGGGCATGTATGTTCTTCAGATTCCAGCAATGCTGTTCTAATACCTCTGTATAATTAGAATAATCAAAATAGTATTTAGCCAAACTAAGGAAGTTTGGGGAGTTCTCATCAATTATAAAAGCACACATATGATTAATGGGTGAATATGGTCTTGAATTGAGAGCATGAAGCTAGAAATGTTCAACAGTGTAAAAAATCTCTAGTATGCAGCAAATAACTATACAGTTTTGATATTTCACTATTGTAACATCTGAAGATGTAGCATAGTCTTGATGTTTCAACTAGTCTCTTTCCCACCATCTAGTACAGTGAGAAGTCCCCAACCTCAAGGTTAATGAATAAAACACGTCTCAAAAAAACATTAGGAGGTTCGAGTTCTGAAGGTTTTAACCAACTCTCCTGTGGAGAAGAATGTGAATTAAATGCCTAACTATCCCTTTGTTGCAGACCACCAAAAGTCCCCAGAGTTAGCTATATAATTTTGTATGAGAGAAAGGGCTGTGGACAAACTAAACGCATTCCATACCTAACACTGTAATCACCTGCACAGTTAGCCACTCTTCTCATACTCGTCCTTCTGCATGTAAAGAAGATTTAACTAGACACGTAAAAAAGGGGGAGAAGCTTCCTGGCTTTCTTTTGCCCTTTATACGAGAAGAGTGCTTTCGTATTCAATTCGTATTAAATATTAAATAGAACTGGTAACAAAGTTATTTGGTTATCTCCTCCTTCTGCTTTCAGAAGATCAGATGTGATGTTCTGAATCAACAAATATGGGAGTAACACTTACATTCATCACAATAACTGTTGCCACAGCAGGGAATAACAGCTGCATCAGTCATTAGATCCTTACAAATGAGACATAACAACTCGTCTGGAACAGGATCATCATCATCTGAGGAGGAGGATGGCTCCTCTGGTAAAAAGGGAGGCTTTTCCTTCTTTTCTCTAGCAGAAGCTTCCCTGGAGGAAGGGCGGGGAAGGAAAAAGAAACAAGTTAAAGATGGGCAAAGGAAAACTTTTCCAAGCTTTGGATTTTACCAAAGGAAGAGAAGAGATGGAATTCTTCTCACTCCACATTAGCCTTCTAAAACACAGGTGCTTAGTTTAAACTACTTTTCTACAGCCACAACACTAGAAAGGGAGGGGGGAGCACTTTTCTTTCTGCAGAACTCTCCCATTCATTGGATCAACTAAGAAAGAAGCTCAGACTAGGAAAATATTTTTTTGACAGCTAGAAATCAGGCAAAATGAATCCCACCTCTCCTTTGCCAGAGGATAAATGTAAATTGCAGGCACAGGATAAAGGTAGTCTCCGAGTAATTACATTTTCTAAAAGGAAGACGTCTATGTTACAGCTTCTACAAAAGGAGATCCATGACGGAAAACCAAAAGTGCTACCAAGTGCATTTTAAAACAGCCACTCTTGTCAGCACACGGTAGTATTTTCTCAGTTTATAGCAACAGGAAAACATCAGTCTGTTTCACACATGGGATTTAATAGAAGTCAGAGGGGGAGGAAATCTCAGGCCAACAGCTACCTGTTGAATTTGGCAAGAAGCCTTTGAAACAGAAAACAGAAGCAAAATGAGCTTTCAAGGAGAACGACTCCCCTGTAAACACTACTGAAGTGTTTTGCAGAAACGCAGATTCTTAGCATACCGCAAGTTTAGCCAACTTCCAGGGGCGTGAGCAGTAGGACCACCCTCTTTTAATATTAGAAAGTACCACAGGTTTTCAGGTTAAGGTACAATGACAGCGCTTCCTCCCTTGGAATGACAGATGCTGGCCAACTGGGTTGCATTGCCGCTCAGATATTTATGCGTGCTTTCTCTCCTTCACTTTTTGGTCAGTCCACTTAGTTCCATACTTAGGCATTAATAGTTGGTATTGCGTATTTTCCAGATCTTGTCAGCATAGCACCCTTCGTATTGGGATCCTTCACCTTTGTCATGAAACTCTGTGGAATTCCCGTGCTCTTTTTAACTCTGGGAACAGACTCAAATTTTTTGTCCTGTTCAAGAAAAGAGAGGCAGACGTACCTCAAGACCCACACTTAAAATGACATTTCCCTGATGATTTTAAGCAGCAAAAGCCTTTAATCCTCTCCTTTTACCTAGCGTCACGGTTGCTCAACTGAAATACTTATTTTCCTACATGAATATAGCCAGGATGTTCCAAAGGCTTGAGCAGGGGTTTGAACTCCAGCAACATTCTTTGGCTTAACTTCAGGTTCCTTAAGGCTGACATATCCCTTAGCTCACCATCCACTCAGAGAAGAGACACAAACCTGCTGCTCCTCCTCCAAAGCACAATTCAGAGCGAGAGCTTAATCTTGTGCTCTGAATCAGTCACTGGAGAAACCTACACTCACCGTCTATAGGTGAAGGTTGAATTCATACCTCACGCGTATACCTTCAGTGACTAACGTGAAATGGCATCAATACTCAACCAGGGACTTAGTGTAATTACAACACGCAAATATGCAATAGATGGGGTCAAGAGAAATGTCTTGGTTTTGATACAAAATAATAAAAACTGTGAACTGTCATTAAAAAGAGTGGAAAACAGAAAAAATTCCAGTAATACTGAAGTATATGAAAATATGCATGAAAGTTCATAGAGCAAGATCTATGGACATACTTAATGTCTACGACCTAGAAAGAAAATTCCACCTTTATAATTCCAGCTTCCCCTTGAATTTGGAAGGGCTCTGCAACATTGCCATATAACCTCTGCCTTTCACCCCAAGAGAAACAATTCTTAATATGAGTATTCATATATTTGTTACATAACTGTGAAGTTATAACCATTAAAACCTAGAGTAACTCCAGAAGTCCCCCTAAAATCATACCCCATTTTTCGAGCAGTTCTTTATGTAGTGGCCAGGTCTTCCGCAACAAAAGCAACTATATGATGGTGGAGGTGGACCCAAGGGTTTCTTCATGTAACTAAAAGGTCTGAGGGGGAAAAAAGAAACCGGTAGGCATGTGTCTCTCTTGTTAAAACACACATCTCTGCCATTTTCCCATAATCTTCAATGAACAGATTGGACACGATCAACACTTACCTGACCGGATCGTATTCATGGCAGGACTGTACCATCAAAGCTTTTAGTTCATCTTCTCGGAAGCACTGGCTTCAGCCAGACTGGCTGAATGACACACACATTGGAAACACATTTAAGCCCACACAGCCAAAGACAACACCACTCACCCCATCCTGTAAAGAGCAGCACAGCGCTAGCTGAGGTTGCATGAAAACAGCGGCTTACATAAAATACAGCTGTACTGAAGATGTTCTGGGGAGTCCTTACGCCATTACAGGGTGTTTATGTGCCTGTTAACCTACCTGAAAAGAGCATCCTAGGGCACTCAAAACCTTAGGCTCTCTTTGAGCCTTCCATGAAGACTTGTGTAACTAATCCAATTTTCTGCCAAGTGGACTGAGGCCATGTGCAGCAATTATTACACTATCCAGTATTTTTAAGCTGATTTTTAAGCTCCAGGCTAGTTGAAGGAGGAGACATCCACTGTATGCTTAATTGAGAAAGATGTATGCAAGGACCATTATTTAATTCAATTTTGCAGCATTCAAAGACACACAACTTAAGATTTGGGGAAGTTGCTTTTGCTTCCTGAAAGTCAGCTTCCGATACAGAAGCACGGTTTAACCTTCAGGTGCACAATCTCTCTTAAATCCTCCACAGAGCTGATGGCGATAGGCACGTCTTGTGTCCCTGAATACCTGGGACTAGGAAAAGGCCTTCTCAGAACGTGTCTTCCCGGCCTTAAAAAGGATGAGACATCCAGCAACCACCCTTACCATGTGTATTCTAAGAGAAAAAGAAATACTGGCAACACTGTTTGTCATGGGGAGGAGGAATACAGCTGGAAAACTGTGAAGAAAACCATGGAACAGCAACACAGGATTCTGGCTGCGATGTGTGTTATTTCATGAAAAACAACTTGAAGTAAAAAATGATGGTTGGTGGGAGTTGTGCATAGTAACATGTAGCTGGAGTAGGGTCAGAATACTTAAACCAGGGAATTAGAAAGATATTTTGAACATTGGCAGATATAATACAGATAGTAATTCAGGAGCAGAGCGCAAGAAAAAAAACTCCTAAGGGAAGATTCCTAATGGCCTCTTTCATACACACAGCATTTCTTTCTGTGGAGGCGAGAGCAGGCTGAAAACCACAGAAGACAGCCAGGAAGAGCAGAAAATTCACGGCAGTAAATACACATACCGCAAAGCCTGTTCTAGCTTGACCTTGCACAGGGTCACATGTACCCTCATTTCCCAAGAGCCGGTGTGACGGGTACGCTTGACCCCATAACCAAACTAGCCGTAGTTTGGTACAGGCTCCAAAGGAGGTAAAGGAGCCATAGCCAGGCCAAGAACTCCTCTAGTTTCAATCTCTTCTCTGAAAACCCACAAAGGAGCCGAGTGACCCAGTGAGCACCGCTGCCTGTCACCTTGGAACACTCATCATGCGATTAACACAGGAATAGCGGGTGGTTTTTCCAAGACTCATTTATCAAGGAGCAAAGGAAGCTGTGGGCACAAGGAGTCTCATGCATACCCTTCCCATTGCATGTGATTTGACTAGGAGCCAGCCACTTTAGCCCATAAATATGACAGCCTAAGGGAGCCTTCTTTCAGCTCTCCCTGCCAGGCAGCGTGGCTGCACGGCAGTGATCTCCCCTTGAGCTGGGACGCCTCTCAAGGTTGCTCCTCGAGGCAGAGAGACCTGTTCTCAATAGCAGGTCTTTGCTAAGTGACTGACAGCATGCTGAATTCATACTAAGGAAACAGTACTAATCCATGTAGCTACTTAATATTAACTATTATAAACTTTGTACAGATAATTCCATTAGACATAAACTGTTGTCCAAGTCTGAGACGAAGATTGGACCGAGCCACACCTAGGCTCCATAAGGGGTTTAGAAAGCAAGGGGGTCCCCTCTGAACCTCGCGACTCAACAGGAGGGTCTTCCTTACCCTTTTGCGTCTCCGGTCTCTGTGTGAATCCTTCCAGCTCGATCCTAACTCAGTTCTCCTTCGTACGTTTCTTCCGTGCAGTAATTAATAAGGCGAACCTTGCCGTCCAACTTACTGAACCTCGGGAAACCACTGTCAAACTTTGTTAAATTCCCCAAATATACTGAACTCTGTCAAATTATTATTTTACCTCAATAAAACACACTGATGCTTCTCTCCTCCTGAGCGAGGTGCATTCCGCCCCTTGGCGAGAGACTGGCGCAGCCGGCAGGATCCTGAATCTGGACTCGCGACAGCCCGCAGCACAGCCTGCATGGGGTGAAAGGCATGCATCAGACCTCGGGGCCATCAGACCCACAGGGAGGCCTAGGGACAGCAAGGGCACCTGCTGTGGCCCCACCAGAGCACGCTTGCTCCAAAGCATGGAGCTGCCGGCTGCAGAGGAGGCCGCCCTGCCTTCCCCTGGCCCGCGGACACGAAACACCGACCTCCAGCTCTCAGGGCTCGGGCCGGCGACCCTCGCGGCAGCAGCAGGAACCGCTCTGACCCTGGTCGTGGGGCCGTCCCTGGGGCTGAGCACTCAACTGGGCCACGGCAGGGCCCGTGGGTGATCACCGAGGTCTCCCCCCAGGCCCCTCCGCCCTGGGAGATACCTGCTCCTGCAGCTCCCCTGGCCCTTTCCCTGGACCCCCCTCGCCCCGCCTGCCCCCAGCCCATCTCTCCCCCATTTCTCCTCAGGCTGCTCGGGCTCTGCCCCCTCCGGCCCTGCCCCAGGCCGGCTGTGACTGACAGGCCGCCTCCGGCTCCGCTGATTGGCTCAGCCATGGCCAATGGCACAGCTGTTGCTGGGCGGGCAGGGGCTGCCTCTCCTCGCAGAGCCCGCCCACCCCCCCCAGCTGCTCCTCAGCCAGCCGGGGCACTGGGCCTGCGGAGAGACGGCAGCGGGAAGGGCCCTTCGGTCCGGAGCTGTTCCCTCGGCAGCGCTTGCGAGGTGTGCGCGCAGCTCTGCCGTCCCTCAGTGCTGCTGTGGGGTCTGCGCCTGCTCGGGGATGGAGGGAAGGAGAGGAGCTGCCCTGCGTTTGCTCCGGGTCGGCAAATCTTTCCCAAAAGGCGGGTCTGTCTGTGCTGCCAGCCACAGCCCTGGGCAGGAGGAGCTGCGTGACAGGAGCCCAAACCCCTCACAAATCCCCCCGTCCCCTCACAGACCCCAAACCCATCAAATCTCCTCACGGATCCCCCCAAACCCCTCAGAGACCCCGACGTCTCCTCACAGATACACTCACAGACACCCCAAACCCCTCACAGGCCCCCCCAAACCCCTCAAATACCCTCACGGATCCCCCCAAACCCCTCAGAGACCCCAACATCCCCTCACAAATCCACTCACAGACCGCCCAAACTGCTCACGAATCCCCCCCATCCCCTCACAGACACCCCCAAACCCCTCAAATCCCCTCACGGATCCCCACAAACCCCTCAGGGACCCCAACATCTCCTCACAAATCCCCTCACAGACCCCCCCATCCCCTCACAGACCCCGCCAAACCCCTCAGAGACCCCAACGTCTCCTCACAAATCCACTCAGACCCCCACAAACCTTTCAAATCCTCTCGCAGACCCCCCAAACCCCTCAGAGACCCCAACATCCCCTCACAAATCCACTCGCAGACCGCACAACCCCCCCAAACCCCTCAAATCCCCTCACAGACCCCGCCAAACACCTCAGAGACCCCAACATCTCCTCACAAGTACACTCACAGAACCCCCATTGCCTCACAGACACCCCCAAACCCTTCAAATCCCCTCACAGACACCCCCATACCCTTCAGAGGCCCCAACATCCCCTCACAAATCCCCTCCACACCTCACAAATCCCCTCACAACCCCTCCACCCCCTCACAGACCCCCCCAAACCCCTCAGAGACGCCAACATCCCCTTACAAATCCACTCGCGGACCGCCCAAGCCCCTCGCAAATCCCCCCCAAAACCCCTTGCAGACCCCGACATCCCCTCAACACCTCACAAATCCCCTCACAGACTCCCCCAAACCCCTCAGAGACCCCGCCAAACCCCTCAGAGACCCCAACATCTCCTCACAAATCCCTTCACCACCTCACAACTCCACTCACAGACCCCCCCCATTGCCTCACAGACCCCCCCAAACCCTTCAAATCCCCTCGCAGACCCCGCTAAACACCTCACAGACCCCAACATCCCCTCAACAAATCCAGTCGCGGACCGCCCAAACCCCTCGCAAATCCCCCCCCAAACCCCTCACAGACCCCCCAAACCCCTCACTGACCCCCCCCGGCCCCCACCCACCTGCACTGACCGGGCTGCAAGTGCACATTGCCAGCTCATGTCCAGCTTTTCATCCACCAGCGCACCCCCAGCTTACTCGCTGGCAGGGCAGCATGGGCACAGAGTAGGCCTTGGGGCCGTGCAAGCAGCCTTCAGCAATAGCTAAAACATGGGTGTGCTACCAACACTGGTTTGGTCACACATCCAACACTCGGCACCATATGTGCTGCTAGGAAGAAAATTAACTCCATCCCAGCCAAAAGCAGAACAGACGGTGTCTCTGTTATGGCTCGATAGCAGCTTGGTGCTGCTCTGTGTTTTATTTCTGGCTTTGCCTTATGTGGTGTATTTGGCGTGCACGCAATGGAGGGGCTGGGGCTGGTATTGCCCTACACAGTACCCCTGTCCTGTGCACTCCAGGACAAAGCTGGCACAGGGAGCAGAGGTGGGGATGATGACCTGTTAACGAGCCCCTTTGGTGCCTCTGTGGCTCAGAATTTAGCAGGACAGTCCCACCAGGGAAGCTGGGCTCCCCCAGCCTGTTGGTGGGTCCCATGCCCAGCTCCCTGCCTGCTGACACCGTGGGCATCCAGGTCCCTGTGTGCCCCGATGCGAAGTTCGGCCCAGGATTGGTGAATCCCTGGGTCTGCTGCCATTACGACCTGGACAATTGTGCTACTGATCTGTATTGTACATCTTGTGATGTACCTGTAACCCCACCTCCCCTTGTTAGTATAAAAGGAATTAACTGCGCAATAAAAGCCGGAAGTTGGCGCTCACACTGTGTGTGTTATCTGTCTCTTTCCCTGGTCCGGGCCGAACAGTGATCTAATCGTGGCACCTTGATATGTAGCGAATCCTACAGAACACTTCCAAGGATGGGGCATCCACAACTTCTCTGGGCAACCTGTTCCAGTGTCTGACCACCCTCATCGTAACAAATAGCCTCCTTCTGTCCAGTCTAAGTCTATCCTCTTCCAGTTATAAACCACTGCTGCTTGTCCTGTCTCTACAGGCATTGGGAAAAAGTCTCTCCCCACCTTGCTTATAAGCCCCCCTTACATATTGAAAGGCTGCAGTAAGGTCTCCCCGGAGCCTTCTCTTCTCTAGGCTGAACAACCCCAGCTGTTGGGGTGGTTGTTTCTGTTCTGAGAAGTTTTTACCCCCAGCCTCTTAATTCATATTAATGTGAATTCTTTTCCAAAACCCATTCTGTGTGTTGCAGAGAACCACAGCTTCCTCTTGTCATCGTTGCCTCAGAGACAGACGCAGCTACAAGTGAAGCCAAAGCAAATTCAGAAGAAGAAAGAAAACTCACCCAAATTGCCATGGAAATAGAAGAACTCGCCAATAAGTGGACTTAGTACAATAGTTGAAGACTGTGGAAACACTTTGGCCTCCTGCTGTCAGCTCCAAACGGAGGGAAAGGAGAAGGGTCCCTCTTCTGCACCAGGAGGTGCTGGTCTGTTACGAAGCCAGTCAGAAAGGCATTCGCACTCTGTACAGCATCGTTTTCCATGCTCGTAGAGCCTTAGCTGGAACAAAAGCAAGAGAGGGTGATACAGATAGTCTCACGGCCCTTCGGATGGTGGGAAGCCCGAGTTGCGCAGCACCGAGCGGGCCTCCGACCAGCATGCAGCGCACCGGGCAGACCCCAGCTGTAGACCAGGTCACCCCATTTTGGTCATTAAAGCTCCTACTGGATTTTTCTTACAAGAAACCACTCTGTTCATTGCTTCTAGTGTCAAGCAGAGCACACCTTCCCCCGACAACTTCTTGCCGCTGCCCTTTTGGACAAAAGCAAGGCCACGCGGGTGGTGTGATCGCTGGTACTGAGCAGGAGTTGCCTGCAGGCTCCCCCGGTCCAACAAGCTGGCGGAGTTCATCCTGCAGCCAATTCTCCCAACTCTTCCACCTTCTCCCCAGAAGCAGCACAGGGGAATGGGGAAGGGGGGTTGCGGTCAGTTCCTAACGCTTTGTCTCTGCCGCTCCTATCTCCTCACGCTCTTCCCCTACTCCAGCATGTGGTCCCTCCCACGGGACCCAGGCCTTCATCAAATGCTCCAAGGTGTACAGGGCACAAGTACACCCGTGTGCGTGTTGTAATACACGTGTACGCAGGCACAGGTACACCCGTGTGTGTTGTAATGTCTGTTTATACATGTGCACGCCCTGACGTGCATACAGGCACAGGTACACCTGCATGCCTGCTGTAACGTGTGTGTGCAGCCTAACGTGCACATGGGCACAAGTACACCCCTCTGCCTGTTGTAACGCCTGTTGTAACCCGCATATACACCCTGACACGTGCACAGGTGCAATGCATACATGTTGTAATGCCCATTTACATGTGTGTACACCCTGGCATGTGCACACAGGCATGAGTATGCCCATATGCATGTCGTAATACACGTGTGCACCCCGAAGTGTACACAGGCACAAGGACAGCTGTGTGCATGCTGTAATGTCTGTCATTTACACATGTGTACACATGTGTGCGTGGCACCATGTCAGAGCCTGCAGTATGTGTGTGTGCACTTACAGCCTGGTGTACGCATGTGTGCATACACGTACACACGTGACCCTGCATGTGCAGGTCTGTACCTGCCCCTACACACACGTCAGCGTCAGCTCCTGAAGCCACGTGCATGTGAACATGCGTGTGAACACGTGTGCGGTGTCCAGCACTGCCACGTGCGTGACATCACCACCGGCACGTGCCCTCCAGCCCAGTGCACATGCGTGTGCGTACGGACATGCCCACGACATGACCCCATGTGCGCACACCCCCACACGCCTCGTGTGTGTCGCCCCCTCCCTGCTCATGGGTGGGGGGCACTCACGTGGCAGTGGGGCGCACGTGTGTGGGATGGGCTACCTACCAGCCGTGGCCTGGATCGGGGAGTGGGGGGAATGGACTGATGGTTACTGGGACGCACTGGGGCCCCCCTCCCCCTGCCCCCCATTCCCATACTGGGACCAGGAGAGCAGGAACCCAGTATGAACTGCAGGTGCTGCTCCCAGTGCCCCCAGTATGACTAGTACTGGTCCTCTCAGCTCCCAAGATGGCCATCACTCACGCTCCCAGTATCCCCAATATGACCAGTGCCTGCCATTCCCAGCTCCCAGTACTGCCATTACCTGCCACTTCCATTCCCAGTGCTCCCAGTATGACCAGTACCTGCCACTCCCAGCTCCCAGTACAACCATTAGCTGCCACTCACACTCCCACTACCTGCCACTCCCAGCTCCCAGTACAACCATTAGCTGCCACTCACACTCCCAGTACCTGCTGTTCCCAGCTCCCACTACAGCCAACACCTCTCCCTCCCAGTAGACCCATTACCCCTCGCTCCCAGTACACCCAGTTCTCCCAATAACTGTCCCTCTCTGCTCCCAGTACTCCCTCTCCACTCTGGCTCCCATTTCCCAGTAGCTCCCAGTAGCTCCCAGTAAGACCACTACCCATCATTCCTCAGACCCAGTATACTGACAACTGTCACTCCCAGTACACCTTGTATCTCTCACTCTTAGCCCCAGTAACACAATTACCCGCCATTCACCACTCCAAGTATAGCCTTTACACAGGTCTCCCAGTTCCCAGTACGCCCAGTCCACAACACTCCCAGCTCCGAGTATACCCAGCAGCTCTCATTCCCAGCTCCCAGTAACACCAGTAACTGTCATTCCTGGCTCCCAGTAAGACCTGGCATTCCCAGTACGTCCCGTATAGCCTTTATGCAGTGCTCAGCCCTTACACTGCACTCCTGCCTCCCAGTATAGCCCTTACACGGCACCCCCAGCTCCCAGTACTCCCAGTATAGCCCTTAACTGGCACTCTGGGCTCCTAGTGGAGCCTTCACCCGCCACTCCCAACTCCCAGTATGGCCAGTCCCTGCCCTCCCAGTGCTTCCATACCTGACTTACCAGGGCGCCGCACCCAGCCCAGCCCAGAGCACCCAGCCCAGACCTGGGAGAGGGGGACGCAGGCATCCGGGCACCCGAGGCACCCCCAGCCCAGGGGAACCCAGGCATCTGGGGATGGGTGCTGACACAAGAGCTGGGGATGAAACAGCCCAGGGCAGGTGGGGAGCTGAGCCCTCGAGAACTCTCTGCACCCCAGGGTGGGGGTGCAGGGACAGACCCTCCCTTTCCCATCTGGTCCCATCCCCCCCATCAGTGTCACCCACTCAGGAGGGACCCGACCCAAACCCGACCCTCATGCACCCCCAAACCACAGCCCCTCCCAATGCCCCAAATCCCCCCTAGGCCCCCCCAGACACTCCAACAGCCCCAGCACCCCCAAATTTAACCCATGTCCCCCCAGACACCCCAACATCCCCCAATCCCCTCCATGCCCCAACACCCCCAAATCCCACCCATGACCCCCATACTGATCACCCTAAATTCAACTTCCTAACCCCCCACTATCCCCCAGACCTTACAGCCCCACGAAACCCTGTCTGTTCCCCCCCCCATGGAAATGGGGGGGCAATGGGAACGGGGCAATGGGAACGGGGCAATGGGAACGGGGCAATGGGAACGGGGCAATGGGAACGGGGCAATGGGGGCATCTCCACAAGGGATCCTGATTGGCTGTTCCCCTCCCTCCACATGAAGTGCTCCCCCTCCAGATTTGGGGGGTCACCCCCCAAATGGGGGGACACGTCCCCACGAGGGGAAACTGAGGCACGGGGAGGGGTGTCTCACACAACATGGCTGCCTACGCCCCAGCTGTGCTGGTCCTTTAAGACCCAGGTGTGTTGAGAGCCCCCTCCCCTCCCCTCCACTTTGGCTGGAAAAAGACGATTTAGGGGGCTGCTCAAGGGCCACCCATGGGGGGAGTTATCCCCAAACTGACACACCCCCCCAGATGTATCCCACTCCCTCCCAAAAAGCACAAGAGCTGCTCCCCAGAGTGGGGGGACCCTGTCTGCACCCCCAGAACTGCAGCCAGGACAACCCCCCCAATTAAGGCAGCACCCCATTGCCTCAGCCTGGACCCCCCCACTACCTCATCCCAGAGCCCCCCCATTTAACCCTCCCCCCATTTACCCCAGCACAGACTCCCCTCATTCACCTCACCCAAGATGATTCATATCAGGGGGGTCAGCCTCCCCCCCATTTACCCCAGAAGGTTCAGGGGACACCCCCCTCCTCGTTATCTCATCCCAGACACCCCCTAATTTACCTCACGGGGGGCAGACACCCCCCCGTTTCCCTCAGCCCGACATAGCCTCCTGCCCCAACCCACCTCAGACACCCCTGGTGCCTAGTTGTCCTCCCTCCAGCATCCAGGCCTCAGCCCAGGGGTCACCCCCAGCTCCCCCCCATCCAAGAAACACTTTACAGGCATTCAGGAGTCAGCAGGATACAAGCAAATACAGAATTCCTTCCTTGCATTACTTAGATCCTCATGGGTTCTCCTCTACAGTATTACTGTCCACAGCTCATGTTCTATCACGCCCTGTGTTTTATGTGTGTTTTGTGTGACTAGGTGAACAAGACCTACCTGCTGCTTAAATCAGGAACTGTGCTGGTCAAGGCTAAGCAACATTCTCCCAGAAAGCCTGGGCAATATTTCCCATTTGGTTAGACAGAGAAGAGGACCATTTGTCCTCACAGGCACTGCTTGTTTTACTTTCTTTAGGCAGAAAAAAGAAATAAGACCTTACTGTTTCTCTTATCCTAAAGTAAATGCTCATATATTTGGTCAGAAAGAGCGTGCACTAGATTCACTGACTTGATTCACTATAGCTCCTTTAAAATAAAATAGGACCTCATGCCAGTTGTGCAAGCAGAGACGATTACAGCTGCATTACAGATAGACAATTGAGGTCAGACAAATCACAGTCCACCTCTGCTCTGTCCAGGTTGGCTCAAGACCGTGAATTTACATCTCCCTCACCTCCAAAACAGCTCCCGTAACCCCCAGAAGAAGGGAAATGACAGATTCGCCTGTTAAAGCTCTTCCACTTCCTATGAGCAATGACACCAGTCACTGGACCAGAGAAAGAGAGCCAGTCCCCACCCACAGCCCGCAGCTCCTGAAGGTCATCTAAGGAGATCTGCAGATTCCAGCGTTACCTCTCCTGAATCACAAATGCCGAGGGATTTATGCCACACAGAGGAGCTCCAACGGGATCTACTGGCTGCGCTGGGCCCGTTGACCCAACTGGGAGGGACCATTCAAAAACTGCCACAGGGACCCAGACATTCCAGAGCATGCCGGGGGGGGGTGGGGGGAGCTGGGCTGTGCAAATGACGGACCCCCCAACAGCTGCTTCCACCCCACTGCCATCCACCAGACCTCACAGCGCTGGTCGCCTTCCAGACCCCACCGCACCAACTGCTACAACACACCAAACCTTCGCAGGTTAATAGCTTTTTTTTTTTTTCTTCAAACTTTAACAAAATATATATCATAACATCAAACTATATACATCAAACGAGGTTAACTCGGTGAGAAAGACAAAGGGTGAGATAAGGTGCGGCCCGAGAGAAAAAGAGAAAGAGCAAGATAAGGTGCTGGCCGCAGAGAAGAAACAGAGAGGAAAGAAAAGGATAGAGGTAGAAGGCGCGTGAGGTAGATGCGTACAGCTTAAGCGACTTGGTTTCCTAAGGCCCATTCTATATTGGTATAAAAAAAATATGTAAATGCTCATTAAAAACCAAACAAAAATATTACACGATGGTTATACTCATGAAAAACATTCTTTCTAAGTACAACATTTCTAAGTTCAACAACAACATCTTAGTTATCTAAATTATCTTAACATATCTAAATCTAATTAACAACATCTTATCTTATAAAACCAAAAACGTGTCCCAGGTCGCATTACTTCTTCACGGCTCTGGGGAATTAGGTAAGGAAGGCGATCGCCCACAATGGCAATCACAGGATAAACAGACATAAATCACCAAAATTATTACAAGGACAGTTAAGAAAACAAGTGCCCCAAAATAAAGCGTTAACAAAGTCATAAGCATTTTGCCTTTTCTTTTGCAATTTTTCCCTTCAACAACACAGTGCACAGATGTTTTTATTTGGCAAAGCTGGTGGCTAGGCCCTCGTGGAGCTGGTGGCTGCGCCTGGTCCGCTGGGATCGGGGGCTGGATACGCAGCAAGAAAATGGATTTCCACGCCTCCAGTCCGGACCATCCGATGCAGCCTCTTACACCTGGTCAGACATATTAGACCACAAAGGGTGGTTCTGAGACAGAAAACGCAACACAAACCACCAGAACAGTAAAAAAAAAACCCCAAACAGAAGAAACATACGTAAACCAAAGGTGCCTCTCCAAACCCTGAAAAGACCAGCAACATAAAGAAAGAATTGGGGAAAAAAAAAACAAAAAACAAAAAAAAGACCAGCCAGAAGACAAGACAAGACAAGGCAAGGCAAAATTAACATAACTCCAAGAACCCAGGGCCAACAAACCCACAGCCAGTCCGTAACAGTAACATGCTTTAATCCTAACTCGCCTAAACTCTGGCATCCTGTCCTCTGGCCGTCCCACTGCCCTAGCACACTGTAACACTCGCAGGCCATAACCCGAGCACGTCGCAGCCCTAAGATATCAAAAAATGGAACACAAACTCTTCCTGCCTTTCTCCTCTCACCCTTCCCCTCCGTCCCTCTCTCCTGCTCCCTGTCCCACCTCTGTCCGCCGCTCTGTCCCCCCTTCACCTCCTCTTTCTCTTTCGCTCTTTCTCTCTTTCTTCTCCTCCTCCTCCTCCTCGTCCTCGCCCTCGCCCTCGTCCTCCCCCAGGCAGGCGGCCATGAGGCCTGCGGGGGCCGGGGCCGGGCCGGGGCCGGTGTCCCTGCAGGGTCAGGCAGCAGGAAGGAGCGCCCCGGGGCATGCTGGGAGCTGTAGTCCTGGGGCACGGGGCTGCCGGGGGCCCTGGTGGTTCCCGGGGCATGCTGGGAGCTGTAGTCCTGGGGCACGGGGCTGCCGGGCGGCCATGTTGGTCTCTGCAGTCTCTGCTCCAGCTGCGGCCCGGCTGAGGTGAGGGCTGGGGCTGCCCGTGAGGCGAGCGAGGCCCTTGGGCGGGCGTGGGGGTGTGGGAGCCGGGCCCGGCTGAGGGAAGGAGAGAAGGGGCAGGGTGAGGGGGGTCGCAGTCCTGGGTTTGTGGGTTTCACACAGACTCCCTCTTCAGAAAACACAGCCTCTGTGTGGGTCAGCGGTCCCTGCAGAGCTTTAGTATTTGTAGCCGTTTTTATAAATACACAGCGGGCTCACACGGTGCTGTGCTTCTTGTAAACTGCATCGCTTTTATCCCGGCTACAGTCTGGAGGGAGCAAGTGCCAGCTGATAGATCAAGATGGAGATGAAAGATGGAGATGCTACTGAGGGCATGGGAAGGTATTGGCTTCTTCCTCCCTGCAGTCAGCACCGGTCCTTACTGGGTAGCCTCCCACAGCAGCCAGTGCTGTGCTCCCCTCTCAGTTGTTAGGCAAACACCTGCAGCAGGAAAGTGTGGCATGTTCCTCTGATTCATGCATTCTGCACCTTGCACAGCAACGCGCTTGAAATACTGAAATGTGCTCTTTTAATTGCTGCTAACATTCAAAAATCTTGTCTTGGTCTGGTCAGCAAGGTATTTGGAAAACATCACGGTTGCATTTTGAGAACAAAATAGGTTCCCTTCCTGCCCCTGAAACCGTGCAGGATCCAGACCTTCTCCCTCTACCCCCCTTATGTGTAGCCTGGCTTTGTTCATTTTGCTGCCTCATACCAAGAATACAGCAAACAACTGAGATGTGTGCTGTGTGCTGCAGGCCAAAGAGCATTTTAAACGTCCCCAGTTTATTTCATGCAGCTGTGCAGCATGGTACATTTTGGAAGGCACACTGGGTTGATGCATCAGAAGTTGCTGAAAATGAGGTGATACTGGTAGTGGTTTGTTTTCAGTGCCTGGTTTGGGAAAGAATATCCTCAACTAGTCTAAGGTAAAGATCTCTTAGAGGAAAAGGAGTGCAAGGTAAGGAGCATCATGCTGCATTTATTGCTAAACGTCTGCTTTCATTTCATTCAAACTAGAAAGTAAACAAAGATTGGACCTGCCAAAGAGTTTGCTTCCCAGAGTGAGCATTCAAGCACTGGGGAGCAGTTTGCAGGATCAGAACTTCAGCCTGCTCTGGGTGATAAACCCTCAGGAGAGGAAAGAGAACCCCCACTTTTTTAAATGCAGCTCTACTTATCTTAATAGTTCTTCTTGTTAGATCGTGTTGGCGGTCAGACTCTAAGCACGTGACTAAACTGTCCAAAAAAATCAAGATATTTAAGGATTATTTGCTGTATTAAATGCTCTTACAAGCAGTGCACTCTATTGCCCTGTGGATAGTATAACGTCATGACTGGCAATTTTCCTTTTTTAGTACAAGGACGCATGTATGAAGGCAAATCGAGGGTACAAGTGGTGCCCCACAGCAAACCAGCCTGCCAAACCCCGGCATCCACTGTTACAAACAGGAAGAAGCTATGGGCCTTTGCTTCGGACTCTGCAAAGGCTTTACCAAGCCCGAGGAAAGTGACAAGAAGTGACGAAATGCCACAGCGTAACTTCAGGATGGCAGGTGAGATTTCCATCCATGTTCCTCAGACGTAGCTGCCTTGTTTTGTTTGCGGACGCGGTGTTGGAATCGAACTGCAAGACCAGTTTCCTTTACTGCACCTGGTACTGTAGTGCAAATACCTTTCATGTCCCAAATTGAGTTGCCAAGACTCTAGTTAAACCTCTGCATAACAGCCTCAAATTTCCTAAGTGCATGATTGCTTTCGATAGTCGAGTCCAGATGTGTGACATATCATAAGCCATACCCCGTTTGGGGTCCAGATTTGATTGATGTTTAGTTCAGGCTTATCTGCTGTTAGAGCTTTTCATAGTCATAAAGGGAAATGCTGATTGTGTGCATTCTTTTTGTCTTTCATAGAGTGTTGTACTATGTTTAGTAATTTGCTGTTGACGGAAATAATTTATGGTTGTCTATGAAGTGTGAAGTGCTAACGTTCCTGTGGATGAATGTACCAGTGGAGCTAACTTCTTGTATTTAAATCAAGAGAAGCGTAATGATAGCTTGGAGGGCTGGATTCTCACCATTTTAAACATTAAAAGATAAAATAAAATCATGTCCATCAAGAAGTGGATTGCCTGAGCTGGTGAAAGGCAGATAATCTCACACTGATATCCACAAATGGCAGAACTGTAGCAATCATGAGCCTGAAGTAGAAACATTAATGTTAAATACTGGCAGCTTAAGAGCCTAACAGTCAAGGTAGAAACTGATTTTTACCCCACCACCCTTTTTTTCCTTTTTATTTTTCTTTTCTGCAGTTTGACATTTCTAATTTTATAAATACTGGTGTATTTGAAACTTTGTCATATCCTACCTAGGTTATGACAAGTGTGTGGCAGATAGGACTTTCCTGCTTAGAGAGATCGTGAGCTGGAGAGTGGGAAATGGTTTTATGGAACAAGTATAAAAGGAGAAGAAGGAATAAAAAGGCTTGTATGCCTTTTTGCCAGTTTAGTGGTATGAAAATTCCTGTAATGAAGTTTCTTCTGGCTATGAAGGAGCTGTGAATTGGGATCAAAAGAAAGTGTTTCCTGCTACATCGTTCTGATATATGGGAGACCAGTTCTAAAAATCTCAAGCCCCTTCATCCCATTCTGGTTTTGCTCTCAGAGGAGTCACTTTTATGCTCCTTCAGGTTTATTGACTTAACGGAGAGAACAAGGAGTAGGTGTTGGTCTACCTGGCTGCTGTCCCCCACTGCTCCTGCCAGGATATCCAACTGTAGAGCTTCTGAGTACAGAGAGATCTTGAATCAACACCTATCAGAGCAGAGGACAGAGAACTTAAAGAGTTCCTGAGAAACTGATCTAATCCATTGTTTTATCTATGGAGCCATTAATTTCTGAAGAAGGCCCTCTTTTGTGCTGCATGTGACTTTGAAAATTTATGTGTTTGTTTGTTTGCTTGCTTGTTTGTTTTCTGCTGGCTGAGTCAGTGAGCTTAGTAATTCACAGGGGTCTCACTCCAGTCCTCGTGCAAGCCAAGGCTGGTTGTTTCATGAGTATAACGATAGCCTAGAAAATAACGACAGCCTCCGACAGAGATGTTAGCAGCAGCATCTAAACCATGGCAAGTCTGCCGTGCCAAGTGAATTACTGTTTTGTCAACTATATTCCAGTTTGTGGTAAATATGTGTTGTTGTATTTCTCTCCCCTTGACTTCATGTGAGAGCTCGATTCAGCTCTGACTCTTCTAGCCAGTGCAACATCTTTCAAAAGCCAGGCTGCATGCTAACTGATGAACTAAAATGTAGGTGAGCACCTGTAGAAATGCCACTGACTGTCTTGCATCTTCAAGGCTGATAGCTTGCTTTGGACAAGGATTATATGATTCCAGAACAATTCCAGGAAATCTGTTTGCTCGTTGGTAGCTGTTAATCCTGACTTGATTGCTTTTTACATACTAGATGTCATTTTGGAAAATGTAATCTAGAGACAGTAAGATCTTTCTTCTTCTGAAGTCCCCAACAGGCCATACCTCTCCTTTATTTTTGGCATCCCAACAGTAAACCACTGCATGTTTTAGGTTTTGCATATTGACCTACCATTGTGTCAAGAACGTGAGGTGTGGCACCAGCGTTGGGCTTCTGACCTGCAGACCCGCTAGTGGTGTCCTTGCTCGTCCAGCTGGGAAGTTGCAATGGAGCATGTTTTTCTCATGACACGGCTCACCTGCAAAGACAGCTGCTGTTTGCAGGGGAACGTGACCATTGCAGCGCCTGCCGTCACAGCTACAGAGCCAAATGGGCAACAGCTTTCCTATACAAGTGTGCAAGATTCCCGATACTTCCACATTTCTGCATTCAGGAGACAACCAGCTGGGCCAAAAAGCTTTTTAGTGAAGTGAAGGGTGGAAAAAAGACACTTCCTAGCATATAGAGATGCAATTTTTGTGTTTAGAAAGAAGCTTCATTCTGCACCCAGGTGAAAGGTAGTTGAAACTGGTACCTGCTGCTCTTCTTTCTGCTTAGTTCTTCCTCAGTTCTTCCTTTCCTCTGATTGAAAAATTGCAATGATGAACAAGCCAGCCTGCTGAGTTTCTAACCGGACCAATACTAACAAAGAATGTCATTCCCGAATAGTAAGATAGTTGTAAGCTTCATCAATGGTAAAAGCTGTTGACAAAGTCATGAATCATCTCCCATTCTGCAAGTCCCATTCTTGACTATTTTCTCACTACTGTTGGTTTAACTGTAAACTGCTTTGAAATAGCACTTAAAATTTGTAATTTTCCATCCCAGTAAGTTCTTGGTGCTGTGAGAGAAATGTTGTGCTGCAAAGACGCTATAGACATACGGCAATGTTTGTGTATATACATTTTGTCTTCCCTTAGATGGAGTTATCTTGTAATTTGAAGCCATAGTGGAAGGATTTTTTGTTCTATTATGATCAGACATCTAAGTGCCAGCCCTCTGCTACAGCTGCAGAATAAGTAGTTGCGTTGCTTCAGCACCAGTTTAAACTTTCACTTTCCACTTAGCTGTCATTTTTTCCCTTTCTTTTCATTTTTATATTTAAATAAACAGTTTAAGTATTTGCTTACTTGGGGAGAAAACAGTGCTACCCTTGTCCTGTTGTGATAAGCTACGTAGCTGAAGGGCAGCAAGCTGAGACCCCCAAGAAGATATGTAGAAGAGGGGGAAGAAGGGGGCCTACAAGAAAGCCGGAGAGGGACTTTTGACAAGGGCGTGTAGTGATAGGACAAGGGGTAATAGCATTAAACTGGAAGAGGGTAGATTTAGATTAGATATAAGGAAGAAATTCTTCCCTCCAAGGGTGGTGAGGCACTGGAGCAGGTTGCGCCGAGAAGTTGTGGATGCCGCCTCCCTGGAAGCCAAGGTTCAAGTCCAGGTTGGATGGGGCTTTGCTCAACCTGGTCTAGTGGAAGGTGTCCCTGTCCATGGCAGGGGGGTTGGACCTAGATGCCCTTTAAGGTCCCTTCCAACCCAACCCATTCTATGACTCCGTGATTCTATGATTCTCTTCTATGTTCTTCAGCTGGCCAAAACTGAGGAGGGGGAAGAAGAACTACAGGTAGCTAAAGGGAAGCACAGGAGAGCAGCTGGGAGCCAAGAGCATGATGTGGGCAGAAGAAAGTGCTACACTGCAGTGTGTCAGGCCAAGTCTTTTCAGGACCTGTAGAGAAGAGTTAATGCCATTGAACAGAGCACAGCTCATCTGATGTGGCTGCCCTGCTGGTCCTTCATGTACAAGATGACCTCCCCCTGGAATAACTGGAGAAAAGAGCTGCAGAGATTGCTGGGACATGGGTGATGGACATGCATGATGACATCAGGCGTTCTTGATTTGCTTAGGCTAGAAAAAACAAGTGGAAGAAGAGTGGGGTGACTCCTGTAAATGCAGGAGAGGGAAATACCATTTAGGCAGAACAGTTTTTAAGCTTCAAGGTGTGAGCACCAGAAAACACGTGTAGCACCTGGTCCTGAGTAAAATTAAGCTGTAAACTGGAAGAAAACTCTACATGCTTAGAAGATTTGGGTTCTGCAACAGCCTTCCGATGGAAGGAAAGCAAGCAGAAAGCAACCAGTCAACCCCTTCTTGCTTAATAGGGAGTTCAGTAAGTTTGTGATGGGCCTGGAGATCTCTTCCAATCTCTCCTTCCTCCAAATCAACTGCCTCTTCAGGCATTGTCTTTCAAGGTGTGTGCTGCCTTTTCACATTTTAATTGCTCTGATGTCCTCTTGTTTGGAGGACTGAACTGTTGCTGATCAAGCATTTTGGTGGCAAAAAGGGCTCTGCTGACAGGATCGCTTCTCTTGTGAATTGTGCTATGGTGCTTGCTGACGCTTCCCATTTTCTGTCTCCATTTCTTCAGTCACTTCTTGTTCCTAGATCCTACACTTGTGATAGTACCTTGTCTCTTTGTAGATGCTTAATACCTTTTGTTCCCCTTTTTATTTAAAAGTAAGAAGTTTAAAAACAACCAACCCCCCACACCTTCTACATATTCATCACAGTAACGGAAAAATTTATTCCGGTTGAACATTGGGTTTGAAGCCAGGTGCTCTTTAGGCTGTATTCTTAAGATAATGAGCCACTCTTCTATCCCCAAGATAGCGGATGAGCTTGGTTTATTCCCATTGCTTTCCTCTGCTTCTGTTTACTGGTGGTTTAAGATAGCATTGAAAAAACCTACGCTGTGTGTGTTAGCGTGAGATGCAGTCTGAGGGAGAATTTTTGGCGGCATCTGTGGTATTGAATGAAACAGCACCGGTGAGTGTTCCCGTGAACTGGACCTTGATCATCTGTAGTGCTAAATCGTTTGGAGGTTTACAGGTACGGGTTTGGCCCCTGTCAGCTGAAAAGCTCAACAACTTCCTTGGCACCGCTCACGAGTGGGAGTGGGCCAGGGGATTTCCCAGTGGGCATTTTGGATGCAGCTATTCTGCCTCCAAATTTTGCGTAACAAAATGCAACCAAATGGCCAAGGGTAATTGTGCCAGTTGGCCTCCATTCCAGGGAATGTTCCCGGGCATGTGTCATTTATTGTTGTAGAGAGAGGTTTTGTGTAGTTCAGCGAAAGGAAATTGGAAAACGTGAGTGCATGCTTAGTGAGCCCTGGGGAAAGTTACTTCCCTTTGGTGTCTCATCATTGCTGAAGTTGGTGTCTCATCAATACAGCAAGGATAACACTGCCCTGTTCTCCCGCTGTGGCTGTTGAGCGAGACATTTGGGCCACAGACTGTCTCCCTCTCTCTAGATGACACGCTGTTAAATTGCGCCCCTGCATTGCTTCCAAAGCACTCCTCCAAACCCAGACAATTAGTCTTCATGATGATGAAGAGCAACCCCTGTTCTGAGTGGAGAGGGCACTCCGTGAGTAATGCAGTGCCAGCGTTCATTGCTTTCACTTCTTCTTGTTGTTTTCCAAGCTGCTGAGGTGCAGGAAGGCTGGAGGCGAGAAGCTGTCAGCATCAAATGCTTGGAGAAAATACATTTCTAACTCCCTTTTACTTTCCTCAATTATATATTGTATTGGCAGGGCAAGAAGTAGGCAGGCAGCTTGCCTGGCCAGTGCCTGCACGGTTCTGGCACAGAGGATCAAGCGCTTCATGCCTCAGAGCTGTGAGGCTGGCACTTTTCACCACTAAATGCAGCTCTAAATTAAAGCTAAATGAAAATGGAAATTTTGCTTCAGAGCTTGATCATGCCATTTTGTTCCATCCTTTTACTTGTTCAGTGGCTAGGGAAAGGAACCACTCCCTTGGTAGAAGCATCCATGGAGTTAGAGACATGGGCGATTTTAGAGCATCTTTGTGTATATTTATGCATGAGATCATTACGGTTGCTGTTTTAAAGGTATCCATCTCTGTAGTACCTCAAGCCTTTGGCAGTAAAATTGTAAATCCACGCAATGGGGTGAGAAGCAGAGAAATCCAATTCAGTCCTTCAGACAGCTTTGAAAGCCTCTCCCAGAGGGTACAGAAATGGTTATTTGTGATTCTCTTGAATTGCCTTTTATGGCAGCTTGCTTAGAGTGTTTGTGACAGGTAGTCTTCTGGGGGTTTAACGCTGCAAATGGTAGGTTCTTTAAAGAAGCAAATGAATCAACTGAAGACTTGGTTTTACTCTTTTAACAGATCCGACACAAATGGGAGGCCTGAGTATGCTGCTTTTAGCAGGGGAACATGCCCTGACTGCACAAGAGGTGAGGAACTCTCTTCTCTCCCTTACCACGAGACCTCAGTTTAAAGAGAGCTCTGAGGAGGAATATTTGACCAGTGGGAAATGCAATTTAAGGTGCATACCTCAGGTGGGAATGTAAGTGTGAGCCCTGTGATAGGAGTCTTGTATCCCAACCGTGAACGTAGAGGTTGGGCCCAGGTTTTATATCAGTTCAGTATTAACTCTGCTGAGTGAATATTTGATCAGAGCAGGCAAGTGTGCCCCCTGAGAGGACGTTGTCACAGGTGGAAGGCTTGAAATGCAGTGACTGTGTTAACACAGAGGTGGTTTGCAAACTCTTTTGGGTAAGGATTTCATCTGCTTGTGTAATGCCTCACACAACTGTGGCCTTGGCGCCAACAGCAAAATAAATACCTGATAATTTCCATACAGTCAGTGTCATTACATGTGCATTCTGAAGCCATGCAAGTGCTGACAAGCAATCAAAGTGTTGGCAGGATGTTCCCATTCCCTAAGTCTTTAGGTCTACAGGGAAGTTTGTAGTTCAGTTGCCATCACAAACAATTGGGTTTTACAAAGGATTCTAGTAAATAAAAGTGTTCCTGCATGTCTCCAGTAGCGCAGAGACCTCTGGTCTTTCTTTAGACAAGGTTAATATTTATGATCTATTTTGGGGGCAAACTTGGAAAATTGTTCAAAAGGTGGTTAGTATGTTGGGTAAAATAGGTAGTCACTGCTGTAAATCTCTAGCCTGGAAAGAAGAGCTGTGGAAGCGAGGAGGGTTTCTTTTTTTTCTTCTTCTTTTTTTTTTTCATTGTTACTGGGAGGAAAAGCAATAATTAACTCTCTCTCTGTGATACCCACAAATGCCGAATGTGTAGTGTGTTTGAGATGGATTGCTCCTGTATGGCCAAGACTGAGCCAAGGCTCCTCGGTGCTTTGCACACCGGTGTGACCAGTGGAAGTCTTTGTGCAGCTGTGGGTACTGGCTTTCTGTGCTGCAGCATGTGCAACAAGAAACACGAGGGTAATGCTGGCAGAGAAGTGAAAAGAAAGTGATTATTTTGTGCTAAAAGGAGAATGTCTTGTAGTCTTCCAAGTTGGAATCTCTCCGCTTGGAATTTAAAACCTGTTTTTACTAAGCGGTTATGTTTAACTGAGGGGGAAGGTGTAGTCACAGATACTCAGTTCCATTAAGAAGGGTCTTTGCCTTCTGAGTTGAGCTTTCTTGGTTTTCCATGAAAAGCGCCTCAAGTCATATGATTTCAGGTGATGGTGAAGGAATAAAATCGACATGTGGAATTAGAGGTGAATCAAAAAGGATGTCGTGTGACTGTGTTAGTATATGAACTTTTTTTATTCAGGATTTTCTTTTTTTTTTGAGCAAAAGATGCACTTGCCATGCACCTACGTAAAGCCCATTTTCTCTGATAGAAGCATGCAATATGGCTTATGATGTAATACTTACTTTAAGCCCAAGCTGTACTATGCTGTGCTCTTTTGGGCTTGTAGTACTCTTCTGAAAGCTGGCCCTCCACATCAAAGAGGCAGGCTGTGTAATCTGCTTTCCCCCCAAATGTAGACCAAAATCACTGTCATAAATACAGTCTGAACAGAACTAGTGGTGGGATTTGTTAGAACCATGATGGGCCAGAAATTAGCCCCTACTTACTAATGAGTTACTGTATTTTACTTGTCCTATGCTGTCTGAGAAGCAGGTAAGTGTCAGAGCACTTTCCCAGGGAATAAAACCGCCCCTCTCTGATTCTTTCCGAGGGTCCCCTAAGTAAAATGCTGCATCCTCCAGAACAATCCGTGCTAAGCAGCAATTTGTGCGCACAATCAGCACCCCTAGTCTGCAGTCTCGTGTCTTTCACTGGACTGTGAAATACAGTATAGTGTTAAGTTCTTGTTGCTAACCCTCTTTTGACATACCAGTGGGCAAATAAAAGCCCTTCAAAAAAGCCTTAGCCTGTTCTCTTGATCCTAGGAAAGACTTGCCTTGTGGAAAACTATTCAAGATCGCTATTTCACAGATCCCCCATTTCCATGTCTCCTGGGAAGGCAGATACTGTTCACTGTACGGGTTTGCTGGGACTCATCTGCATGTTCTTAGGTCCCAGGAGTCTTTCTGTATGATGGATCAGGAATGTAGCACATTGAAGCTTGATACTGAAACTGAAGAGTTAGGTACTACAAACATAATTGTTTTCCTGACAGATCTCCTCAAGTGCATCACAGCCTGGAGTCCCGGGAGCTGTGAAACAAACCGAGGAGTCTGCATTGTTTCAGTTTGCTGAGGTATAATAGCTGAAGTATGGTGGGGGAGGATGGGGGGGAGCAAGGCACCAGTAAGAGTTGTCACTGAGTGGCTAAGCACTCTGTCTGATAAGGGATTCCCATCAGTAGATGTTTACCTTCATGACGGCATTATGTTCAGAAAATCGGGGCTGGGGGCGGGGGGGGAGGAATAACCAGTTATTGGACGAGATGTTGGCCAGTTCTACCAGCTGTAGCCTACACAAAGGACACTGGGCTTGTGAACATTACCTGGCCTTCTATACCAAAGGCCCACTGCAGATGTTTTTTTTTCCAAAGGGCCTTCTACTTTGCATCTAGGGAAACAACAAATAAAAGGCCTTCTGAAATGACACTCTGCACTGCCTGTGGAAGAGGCTGCAGCAGTGCCAGATGGCAACTGCCCTAGAGGCGGGGATCCTGTGAAAAATAGACTTGCAGGTCAAAGGAAGCTTATCCCAACAGCTGCAAGGATAGGTAGCAGCATCGTTAGGTGGTGACTTCTAAAGCCCATAAATTACCCTT
This sequence comes from Buteo buteo, assembly GCF_964188355.1. Taxonomy (NCBI): domain Eukaryota; kingdom Metazoa; phylum Chordata; class Aves; order Accipitriformes; family Accipitridae; genus Buteo; species Buteo buteo. The sequence goes on along the minus strand of NW_027439229.1, from coordinate 26,742 downwards.
AAGTATGTAAGTTCTCCTCCTTTCTCCATGTATTGAAAATGTGGAGTTCTTAAAGACTGCTTTGAAGAATGTCTTCTCCCATGTGTTTAGTGGGCCTCTAGGGACTGGTTTTCCACACCTATGCTCTTCTTGCCCATTTGGGGGAGTCTGGTACTGCTTCCAGAACCAGTTAGGCTAAATGGATCTTCAGGGTGTGTCTGAGAAGACTGGGAGTGGAGCTGGTGCTAGCATGGAGGAGTATAACGAGGTGAGAAGATAACCGTTTGTCCTTCCATGTACTTGCAGAGGTTTGACTCCATACAAGATGCTTCCTTCTGTTAAATCTTAAGGTAATTGTGTACTGTGTGTTTTTAGCTTGGCTAGGACGGGCCTTGATGTATTTGTTGGGAGGTTCAGTGAAGAAAAAACTGATTTACTGATTCAGGTGCCATAAAATACCTGAATGCATTGCTGCCTTTAGTAAGCAAAATTATGGTAAGCAATTTGCAGTAGGCTGCTGTCAGCAATGTACAGTGCTACAAAAGAAAAGAGGGAGGGAGTCAGCATAGTTATTTAGCCAGTAGCCAAGTAGACCTGTGAAGAAACGTAGAGTGTGCTGCGGTCTGATGTGCCTGGAGACTTTTGGCAGCCGTCCCAGCTCGGTTCTGGTTCTGGCTGTGTGTTCTTCATAGGTTCCCTTCCTCTTTGCCGCCTTTGCGGCAGGGTGAGTAAGAGTGCCTCTTTGTGAAGACAGCGATCCCACTGAGTAGATTTGTCATTTAAAATGGACACCTTTACCTCTGGAGTACAAGTCCCCTGTCACTCAGAAACAGCTTGTTATAGGTAGATGTAGCATGGGACTTTTTCTTCCCCTTACAGCCTCGGCTAGCCTGTCATTTGTTTGTGTGTCCCAAGTGCTACAGTCGTCCATTAAAGCTGTTGAGGATATGGCTAATGAGGTCTGCCCAGTGGCTTGCCACAACGCGCGATGAAAATGTCAGGAGTAAGAATTGTTGGGTCCTGCTGGTGCGCAGGCAAGTGCACTGGTCTTCCAAGATGATGTGACATCCTCGTAAGAGGTTGTTGTTTGTTTTTTTTCATTTGGGAGTGTTGCAAGTTATGCTCTTGGCTTTCTCATTCTGCTCTGATCTTGCAGATACTTGGTCCTTCTTTTGTCCTTCTCATTTGTACCTTTATGGAAAGCCCTTATATAGGCCAGTGATTTCTGAGCAGTGGGCTGTGTTCCTTAGCGCGGTGGCTCTTTGCAAGCTGTCTGCTCCCATGGGCGGGTTGCTGTCCTCCTCCTTGCCACGCAAGGGAATCGGAGCAGATGGGAGCCTTTGCTCTCTTGGTCTTACTGGATGTGTGTTTAGCAAATGTGAACAGATGGTGACGACTGCTTTGTTGAGAAGAAACAAGAGTACCTCTTGGATTTACTTAGCTAAAGTCTCATTCGTTATTAAACAAAGAAAATGCTTCTGGAGAGTGGAAGCAATAAAATTGCTCTTTTAACCACCTTAAAACTGAAATGAAGCCAAAACCCCCAAACTGTTCACTTTCATCTGCTTTTCTGAGGTTTTTCCCTAAGTGATTTAATCAAAAAAATAATCAGATGCAGCATGCAGCAAGGTAGAACTTGCCTTGCTAATCCAACAGGTTATTAGCATTTCAGAAAAATGCATGCCTGAGCATGGTTTTGCTGTGTTCTCACATACTGTCTTTGAGCAGGCTTACGGGCAACCCCTTCTATTTATTTCTGTGCTTGAATAGAAGGTTTGAATTCAAACCTTTTGGTCAGAATGCCTTGAAGTTGGGAGTGTGAGTGCTAGTCAGTGTCTTCTCTTCCAACCTGCCCTTAGGTGAAGCTGTACTCTTCCCAGGTAAAGCCATTATGTAAAATAGATGAACACCTTTGATGTTTGCCTATATGCTGAAATTATTCAATGTCTGTGTTGAAATGAAACGCCTGTTCTGGGGCGAGGTGTGTGGGGGGAAGTGGCAAAGTACCATGGCACCTGCTTCTTAGGCAAACTAGAATGTAATACAGTAGATAAGATGCTGACCTGCATTGTAAAAAAGGTAGTAACTTGATTGTAATGATCTCCAAGTTAAACCTCTACATAAGAAGGGGCTCTTTGTGGTTACACTCCTGCAGGTTCTGATGATTCGGGCTGGACCTAGCCGATGGTGTTAAGCCAGGGAATGAGATCTGTAATCTCCCTGAGAGCTGATTGATCAGCCGTCCTCTTACTTTGGACATTTGGCCAGCAACTTTGGCAGAATGAATCCAAAGTTTCTATCTCTCGCAGTTTGGTTTTTTGACTGTGAAGAGATTTTTTTTTTTTTTTTTGAAGTGAAACGTTGGCTGCCTCTCTTTCTGTTAGGACTGCATGGATCTTGCTTGAATTTTGTTAGGAGCTGCCATTCTCTTGTCAAACTGAATTCTTTACTCTTTCCTCACATTTTGCATGAGGAGGCAAGATGTGCCTGCATGTTCTCAGGTTATCCTTCAATGTGTGGGTGTTTTTCTGTCTCTTTTCTGCCCTTCATATTGCACTGAAACAATCATTAAGAGCTGAGAACGCATTAAGGTAGAAAAAGTTGAGGCCCTTTTCCTGCAAAGTGCCGTGTATAAGTTCACCTAAGTCCAGTGGGGTCCTGAGTAGGTTCCCTGAACTGTCCCAAAGCAAGACTAGGATTTTGAATTGTTCTAGTTCAATATTAAAAATTACTATTAATGCATATTCAAGTATTATTCACCATGTTTTAAATAGCTTGCGGTAAAATGGATGTTCTGGATTTGGGGATTTTTCGTAATGAATCTTCTTGACAATTGAAAAGGAAGCCGTTCAAATAATCTAGTTCCAAAGCAACATGTTAACTGTAAAGGGAGAGGCTACACTGATAATTTTTGCATCTGGAAGATCGTGGTCATAAGCATGACTTCTGTGATGTGGCAGATGCCACAGAAACTCTGTTGGTCTTGTCCCTAATCTTCTGGCTTTTCAGGGCTTCCAGGTCACATACTACCGTGTAATGCCATGCCAAGAAATCTCACATATGAGAAACAGTGATTAATTCTTGTGCTGGTGAACTCCTACTGCTGCACTTGGAAGCAGGTCAGAAAACTTTGGCTGCAGAAGCAGTTCCCTGAAGCGCGGGGGTAGTTAGTTACTCAGCGCTGGTGCTGGCACCGGCACACCAGCATCTCTTTAGGAGGCTAGATTTGATCTCCAGACGTAAGGTCTTATTTCTTTTTTCTGCCTAAAGAAAGTAAAACAAGCAGTGCCTGTGAGGACAAATGGTCCTCTTCTCTATCTAACCAAATGGGAAATATTGCCCAGGCTTTCTGGGAGAATGTTGCTTAGCCTTGACCAGCACAGTTCCTGATTTAAGCAGCAGGTAGGTCTTGTTCACCTAGTCACACAAAACACACATAAAACACAGGGCGTGATAGAACATGAGCTGTGGACAGTAATACTGTAGAGGAGAACCCATGAGGATCTAAGTAATGCAAGGAAGGAATTCTGTATTTGCTTGTATCCTGCTGACTCCTGAATGCCTGTAAAGTGTTTCTTGGATGGGGGGGAGCTGGGGGTGACCCCTGGGCTGAGGCCTGGATGCTGGAGGGAGGACAACTAGGCACCAGGGGTGTCTGAGGTGGGTTGGGGCAGGAGGCTATGTCGGGCTGAGGGAAACGGGGGGGTGTCTGCCCCCCGTGAGGTAAATTAGGGGGTGTCTGGGATGAGATAACGAGGAGGGGGGGTGTCCCCTGAACCTTCTGGGGTAAATGGGGGGGAGGCTGACCCCCCCGATATGAATCATCTTGGGTGAGGTGAATGAGGGGAGTCTGTGCTGGGGTAAATGGGGGGACGATTAAATGGAGGGGCTCTGGGCTGAGGTAATGGAGGGGGTCCAGGCTGAGGCAATGTGGTGCTGCCTTAATTGGGGGGTTGTCCTGGCTGCAGTTATGGGGGTGCAGACAGGGTCCCCCCACTCTGGGGAGCAGCTCTTGTGCTTTTTGGGAGGGAGTGGGATACATCTGGGGGGGGTGTGTCAGTTTGGGGATAACTCCCCCCATGGGTGGCCCTTGAGCAGCCCCCTAAATCGTCTTTTTCCAGCCAAAGTGGGGGGGAGGGGAGGGGGCTCTCAACACACCTGGGTCTTAAAGGACCAGCACAGCTGGGGTGTAGGCAGCCATGTTGTGTGAGACACCCCTCCCCGTGCCTCAGTTTCCCCTCGTGGGGAGGTGTCCCCCCATTTGGGGGGTGACCCCCCAAATCTGGAGGGGGAGCACTTCATGTGGAGGGAGGGGAACAGCCAATCAGGATCCCTTGTGGAGATGCCCCCATTGCCCTGTTCCCATTGCCCCGTTCCCATTGCCCCGTTCCCATTGCCCCGTTCCCATTGCCCCCCCATTTCCATGGGGGGGGAACAGACAGGGTTTCGTGGGGCTGTAAGGTCTGGGGGATAGTGGGGGGTTAGGAAGTTGAATTTAGGGTGATCAGTATGGGGGTCATGGGTGGGATTGGGGGATGTTGGGGTGTCTGGGGGGACATGGGTTAAATTTGGGGGTGCTGGGGCTGTTGGAGTGTCTGGGGGGGCCTAGGGGGGATTTGGGGCATTGGGAGGGGCTGTGGTTTGGGGGTGCATGAGGGTCGGGTTTGGGTCGGGTCCCTCCTGAGTGGGTGACACTGATGGGGGGGATGGGACCAGATGGGAAAGGGAGGGTCTGTCCCTGCACCCCCACCCTGGGGTGCAGAGAGTTCTCGAGGGCTCAGCTCCCCACCTGCCCTGGGCTGTTTCATCCCCAGCTCTTGTGTCAGCACCCATCCCCAGATGCCTGGGTTCCCCTGGGCTGGGGGTGCCTCGGGTGCCCGGATGCCTGCGTCCCCCTCTCCCAGGTCTGGGCTGGGTGCTCTGGGCTGGGCTGGGTGCGGCGCCCTGGTAAGTCAGGTATGGGAGCACTGGGAGGGCAGGGACTGGCCATACTGGGAGTTGGGAGTGGCGGGTGAAGGCTCCACTAGGAGCCCAGAGTGCCAGTTAAGGGCTATACTGGGAGTACTGGGAGCTGGGGGTGCCAGGTAAGGGCTGTACTGGGAGTACTGGGAGCTGGGGGTGCCATGTAAGGGCTATACTGGGAGGCAGGAGTGCAGTGTAAGGGCTGAGCACTGCATAAAGGCTATACGGGACGTACTGGGAATGCCAGATCTTACTGGGAGCCAGGAATGACAGTTACTGGTGTTACTGGGAGCTGGGAATGAGAGCTGCTGGGTATACTCGGAGCTGGGAGTGTTGTGGACTGGGCGTACTGGGAACTGGGAGACCTGTGTAAAGGCTATACTTGGAGTGGTGAATGGCGGGTAATTGTGTTACTGGGGCTAAGAGTGAGAGATACAAGGTGTACTGGGAGTGACAGTTGTCAGTATACTGGGTCTGAGGAATGATGGGTAGTGGTCTTACTGGGAGCTACTGGGAGCTACTGGGAAATGGGAGCCAGAGTGGAGAGGGAGTACTGGGAGCAGAGAGGGACAGTTATTGGGAGAACTGGGTGTACTGGGAGCGAGGGGTAATGGGTCTACTGGGAGGGAGAGGTGTTGGCTGTAGTGGGAGCTGGGAACAGCAGGTACTGGGAGTGTGAGTGGCAGCTAATGGTTGTACTGGGAGCTGGGAGTGGCAGGTACTGGTCATATTGGGGATACAGGGAGCATGAGTGACGGCCATCTTGGGAGCTGGGAGGACCAGTACTGGTCATACTGGGGGCACTGGGAGCAGCACCTGCAGTTCATACTGGGTTCCTGCTCTCCTGGTCCCAGTATGGGAATGGGGGGCAGGGGGAGGGGGGCCCCAGTGCCTCCCAGTAACCATCAGTCCATTCCCCCCACTCCCCGATGCAGGCCACGGCTGGTAGGTAGCCCATCCCACACACCTGCGCCCCACTGCCACGTGAGTGCCCCCCACCCATGAGCAGGGAGGGGGCAACACACACGAGGCGTGTGGGGGTGTGCGCACATGGGGTCATGTCGTGGGCATGTCCGTACACACACGCGTGTGCACTGGGCTGGAGGGCACGTGCCGGTGGTGATGTCACGCACGTGGCAGTGCTGGACACCGCACACGTGTTCACACACATGTTCACATGCACGTGGCTTCAGGAGCTGACGCTGACGTGTGTGTAGGGGCAGGTACAGACCTGCACATGCAGGGTCACGTGTGTACGTGTATGCACACATGCGTACACCAGGCTGTAAGTGCACACACACATACTGCAGGCTCTGACATGGTGCCACGCACACATGTGTACACATGTGTAAATGACAGACATTACAGCATGCACACAGCTGTCCTTGTGCCTGTGTACACTTCGGGGTGCACACCTGTGTTACGACATGCATATGGGCATACTCATGCCTGTGTGCACATGCCAGGGTGTACACACATGTAAATGGGCATTACAACATGTATGCATTGCACCTGTGCACGTGTCAGGGTGTATATGCGGGTTACAACAGGCGTTACAACAGGCAGAGGGGTGTACTTGTGCCCATGTGCACGTTAGGCTGCACACACACGTTACAGCAGGCAAGCAGGTGTACCTGTGCCTGTATGCACGTCAGGGTGTGCACATGTATAAACAGACATTACAACACACACGGGTGTACCTGTGCCTGCGTACACGTGTATTACAACACGCACACGGGTGTACTTGTGCCCTGTACACCTTGGAGCATTTGATGAAGGCCTGGGTCCCGTGGGAGGGACCACATGCTGGAGTAGGGGAAGAGTGTGAGGAGATAGGAGCGGCAGAGACAAAGCGTTAGGAACTGACCGCAACCCCCCTTCCCCATTCCCCTGTGCTGCTTCTGGGGAGAAGGTGGAAAAGTTGGGAGAATTGGCTGCAGGATGAACTCCGCCAGCTTGTTGGACCGGGGGAGCCTGCAGGCAACTCCTGCTCAGTACCAGCGATCACAGCACCTGCGTGGCCTTGCTTTTGTCCAAAAGGGCAGCGGCAAGAAGTTGTCGGGGGAAGGTGTGCTCTGCTCGACACTAGAAGCAATGAACAGAGTGGTTTCTTGTAAGAAAAATCCAGTAGGAGCTTTAATGACCAAAATGGGGTGACCTGGTCTACAGCTGGGGTCTGCCCGGTGCGCTGCATGCTGGTCGGAGGCCCGCTCGGTGCTGCGCAACTCGGGCTTCCCACCATCCGAAGGGCCGTGAGACTATCTGTATCACCCTCTCTTGCTTTTGTTCCAGCTAAGGCTCTACGAGCATGGAAAACGATGCTGTACAGAGTGCGAATGCCTTTCTGACTGGCTTCGTAACAGACCAGCACCTCCTGGTGCAGAAGAGGGACCCTTCTCCTTTCCCTCCGTTTGGAGCTGACAGCAGGAGGCCAAAGTGTTTCCACAGTCTTCAACTATTGTACTAAGTCCACTTATTGGTGAGTTCTTCTATTTCCATGGCAATTTGGGTGAGTTTTCTTTCTTCTTCTGAATTTGCTTTGGCTTTACTTGTAGCTGCGTCTGTCTCTGAGGCAACGATGACAAGAGGAAGCTGTGGTTCTCTGCAACACACAGAATGGGTTTTGGAAAAGAATTCACATTAATATGAATTAAGAGGCTGGGGGTAAAAACTTCTCAGAACAGAAACAACCACCCCAACAGCTGGGGTTGTTCAGCCTAGAGAAGAGAAGGCTCCGGGGAGACCTTATTGCAGCCTTTCAATATGTAAGGGGGGCTTATAAGCAAGGTGGGGAGAGACTTTTTCCCAATGCCTGTAGAGACAGGACAAGCAGCAGTGGTTTATAACTGGAAGAGGATAGACTTAGACTGGACAGAAGGAGGCTATTTGTTACGATGAGGGTGGTGAGACACTGGAACAGGTTGCCCAGAGAAGTTGTGGATGCCCCATCCTTGGAAGTGTTCGAGGTCAGGTTGGATGTGGCTTTGAGCAACCTGACCTAGTGAGAGATGTCCCTGGCCATGGCAGAGGGGTTGCTCTACATGATCTTTAAAGGTCCCTTCCAACCCAAACCATTCCACAACTCTATGATTCTGATTCTATGAAATGCTAACAGGGTGCTGCTACCCTCGGGGAACCGCACTCCAGGATGCTGCCACTGGGAATGCTTTGCTGCGCAAGAATGCTGGGAAGACCAACTCACTGTTTCCTATTCTTCAGCAGCGATTTAACCCGTTGACCCAAAGCTCCCAGAAGGACTATGGACACCAGGATGGCCAGCGCCACAGCTGCACAGTACAGTAGCGGCCGTTTGCAATCTGCAGCCTGTGGACTTTTCTCACCAGCACCTGTAGGAGATGAGACAGTCCCACATATTGATGTGTTCTGCACTGCTGACAGTCGCACAGTGTGTTTGAGAGGCTGAACGGTTGCTACATGCAGCTGTGCCCGTGGGCTTGGGGCAAGGACTGCTTGCTGGGGACCCTGGATTCCTGAGGAGTGCAATACAGTATTATGAAGGCATAAAAAATAGACAACCAAAGCTGAATGCCTCAGCCCTGCATTCCCCCTATGGCTCTGGAACAGCGGCCAGCTCACAAGCTGAAGTCACACAGCCTACAGCCACTGCTGTAATCCCATCCGGAGGAGAAACATTCCCCTGACACGTTGCAATCTACTGCTTCATAAGTGAATGGCAGTGCATGGAAGATGAGCAGCAGACACAGGCGTAAGCTGAGACACCCAAAGCTGCAAAGGCACACGGGTGATGTTCTGGGTAGAAAGTTTTCATGCGAAGAATGCGTTAAGCTCACTGTGCAATACCAGTAATCGTTAAATGTTGGTCTGCAGAGCAGCAGCTGCAGGGGGGATAGAGTGAGCTTTTGCCTGTGACCCGGCAAAGGAAGTGAAGGCTCACGACTTACCCATCCGTTCCTTCCAAGGCTCTACGTCAGAATCCCACTGAGATGCAGAGCCTCTTTCCAAGTCATTTAGAAAGACTACAACAGCCTCCATAAACAATGTCCTCTCTCTCCTGGACTGAGTTGTTAGTCTAATAGACTGATACTGTTTTTCTGAAGTGAGTGCTTGCAGCTCACAAACAAAACAAAGAAAAGATGAGTAATGTAGCAGTCGTTTCATCAATTTAAACAAATTAAGACCTACCGTCAGTCTTCCCTGCAGCAGGCCCACATAAATTAACACAATCTAAGAGCCACACCAAAGGCAAGTCTAGTGAAATAATGTCAAACTAGATTGAGTGCCGCAGGCTGTTTGGGGCAAGATTACTGCTCATTTACCATCTCTCTCGCCCCACAATATGTTGGTTTCAGCTTTGTTAACTGCTACAAGTCAACTGATGGAGCCACTTCACAAATTTATTCCGTGCCCCAAGGACTTGAAGAGCTTGATCTGAAGTATCTTTTATACGTTATTTCAATGGCAGTCACTACAGCTCTGCGTGATACTTAAGAAGAAAGTTAAAAGTTGAACTTTAGCATAAATCCTAGTAGTATCACCTTTAAAAGAAGCAAAAAGGCTTCAGCTGTTTTGATAAGAACATATCAAAAATCCTTACCTTGCTCTCACCAAGTTCTGAAATCCATTCTTTGGCCAAGTTATTCAGTTTACCAAGAACGACCAGCCTGTAAAGAAAACTCGTGTATAAGTTTGTCCTAAAAAACCCCAGGAGATTAATGAATTTTACAGCCTTGTTATACCTGTGATTCAGTTCTTCCTCTTCTTCAAATACCCCACATGCTTTCATTGCTTCAACCAGCTTCTGAGTATGAATGCAGTCTATATCCTTAGGAGGAGCCAAGCTAATGGGAGAAGTCATTCCATAGTGCCTTTGAGGCTGGTTCTGCAGCCTAGGAGTACTGTGGGAGACAATAAAATACTGAAGACTCCACAACAGAAAAAAAAAAAACAACAAACCAACCACCTTACTGGAAAACACCCTTCCACTTAAAGGTCTCCAAATCAGCTTCTGCTCTTTTGCCCAGCATTAACATGAATGAGGGGAAAAAGATCCTGCTTATGGTTTTTAGATAACTTGACCTCCTTGCAATCAGAAGCAGCACAGGACAAACATGGCAGCACAACATTAAAATAAAAGCAGCATGAATTTTTTTTTTTTAAACACCACAGAACCCTTGCTTTAGAAAGGGAAAAAGGGAGAAAGAAACCCCTACTTTGCATTACCAGCTGAAACCAGGGGAGAGAAAGGAGTGGGACAGGAGGTGAGGACTGTACTTAATGGATCAAGGGTCTCTACAGAAACACTAGTAGCAAAAGGGGGAGACACATGAAAAAGGTCTCTACAACTCATCATGCTTGTCAAAGAGCCCATATCCAGACCCAAAGGCTAAAGGGATTAATGATGCCATTATTCAAACCGGACATTTTCCTACTTCATATACGGACAACTTCAAATATTAGCTGCGTTAGTCAAGAGACGCTTAGAACTATTTAAGGCATCTGACCCACTTTGGCTGGAATGGGATGAGGAAGTGCTCAAAGGACAGCTTCAACACTTGATTTTAAAAAGGTAGCTTATTGCAGCTCCTTCCTTCTAATTGTTGCCTTTACTCTTCCACTGAGGGAAGATGGATTTCTCTCTCTCAGAGTAGCTTTATCCAACTACAGACATGGCTTTTAGTCATCTAGTGGGTTCCCCCGCCTCCCTGCTCTATGAGCTCATTTTTCAAACTTTTTTCTACATGTTTTCCAAAAAGCTGGAGCGGGGGGGTATTAGGGCTGTAGTCCTATCAACTAGTCTCCCCAGTCAGAACAGCTCTTTACTTACAAGGGTAACTAGGCTTTGACCTAATTTCCTAGCCTTGTTTATAGGCATTGTCAACTTCCACTTCCTAAGTAAAAATAGTCATAAGGAATATTTTCCTTCTTATGATATTATTTCCATAACAAATACAGAAGGAAAGCCTATGTTTAATTGATGTGAACTACATCTAAATTAGAACACCTACAGCAGCAAATTCCTACATGTTTTACGTATTACTTGCAGCGTACAAGTTGCACTTCAGAGAGTTTGCACAACACAAGAATGGGTTTTAGACTTTGCTAGCATCCAAGATCTTTCCAGTGTACAGAAGGCCACCATCTGCCTTTCATTGCCCCGTTCTTCCTACAGAGGCTGTAATTAGAGATTGACATAAAGGACAATATCAGTTAGATGTAGCAGGTATTATTAAGAGCAAATTCTTTTAGTCAAGAGTCGATATTTTTCAGTTGCCTGCATGTATTACTCAAAAATTGATCTCACAACTTAACAGTTGAGGAAAATCGCACTTGGAAAGCTTTACTAAGAGTGACTTATGCCCAACAGAATGTGTTCCCCTTTTGGTATTAAAAAAAAAAAAAAAAAAAAAAAAATCTTAATTCTCTCTCTCAACTGTACCAGACTGCCACGCATATACAAAGAAGAGAACTTAAGAGAGAAAGTAGCACACATGGCATACTACCTATTCATCCATCAGCCTTCTGTTCAAATGAGAAGTCTCTGGCAGTTTAATATTTTGCCAACTCTTGCTATGATTTGTCCACCACAGTGAACAGCTCCAACCTACTTCTGTTCCGAGAGATCCTAATTTTATACAAGAAGTTAAACTGATTTGTTCCACGTTTTGACACTTGTTTATAGCTTCACAAAGCTGCAAGCCATTTCTCCTGCATACTCCGAGAGACAACAGGTAAGTTCACACTATTACAGTTCAGGGAGTTGCCTTCAGCCATCAGGGTGGTGTATGAGCCTCCACTGTGAATGCGTCTCTCCGACTCATGCGGTCGGCTTGCCTCCAGCCGGGTAGAAATTTATCACTCCAGCCTTTTCCACCCACACCACTTGGGAGGAGGAATGAATGGAAATCAGCTCCTGAACCCCCCCGAACTGATAGCACAAACCAAACCAAACCAAACAAACCAACCAATCAAATCCAACCAAGCAAGAAAACCCCCAAGCCCCATGACCTTCACTGAAGTAACACCAGCTACACCTTCCATTCCTACCACACAAACTCATGCCAATAAAAGCCTGCAGGCACCTGCTGGCAAGTTAAAGCACCTTGTTCCTGACGCCAGCATTCAGAGAAAACCACTTTTTTTCCACCTTGAAGCTGGGTCGGTAGCCCGAGAGCAGTGACAAGCCGCAGGCGCTGGCAGCCCGTACGGCACAGATATTAACTCATTTTCCCTCAAACTTCTTTTCTCTTCTTCCACGTACGCTTCCTATGCTGTTGCCTCACAATGATGTATTTGGCCTGCTCTTGTCCCTGAATTGTTATTTTCTTGCTTCCTGGAGATTTTAGACAATCTGTGGGATGGATCCTCGGTTTTGTTCTGATTTAAGATTTTATAAACACAGTGCACCCTTACAATCTATCTCTAACACATACATACCAAAAGGAAGGACTGACCTGACACTGCAATAATAGATAAAACAGACTCCTCTCACCCCAACCGAGAGAAAGCAGCTTGGCTATTTGGCCTGACTAAACTGAAGAAACTCAAAATTGTCATAAGATAACAGTGTTGACTTTTCCAAGAATTGCTCAATCAGTGTCCACTAAGTTGTTAGAAAAAGAATGTTGGAGGCTGACTTCTATTGGGAAATCAATTTCTACAGCCCTGTTCAGCCAGAAATCAAAAGGGTGTCTGTCCACCTGAGCCTTTCATTGTTTTTAATTCTGATATGGAATTATGGTTTCCTGCAAAAAAGTTCCTTTTTCAGAGTCCTCTTTTCAATCAGGTACTGGAGTTTTATTTTAAATAATTTTACTGCAAGCACAGATCCCCTTTGTTAAAGCCAATTCAAATTAGGCCATTTAAAAATTAAGGACTGCTTGTATTCTCCACAACTCTCTGTCCATACTTACTTCATTATAAATCGGCTGTTGCAGAAGTTGAGTGCTACGGCCTCGTTTAACAGCTTACAAGTAGTAATACATTGAATTTCCGTACAACACTTGCAGTTCCCAGCCTGGTCTGCCACCTGCTGAGCAAAGTGTACTGGCTCTCGCTGGATGACCTTTTGGAGCAGAGAGAGGAAATAGCAAAAAATCCCATTCAGGTTATCTGAAGAGAATTTTTTTAAAGACATTCTAAAGTTACAGTTCCTTACCAGTGGTGGGTATTGATTGTCCTTGGGGGCCCAGACAACTTGCTAATGCTGGTTGTCTTCACACAGGAACCTGATAGGCCTTGTGAATAAACGCAGACAGTTGGAAAATAAGCTGTACTGAAATATAAGAATCACTGCATATGTTGAAATAAAGCTTACCTTCTCTTCCAACGAACTGCTGGTGAACAGAGAGGAAGATGTAGAAGGTTCATGCAGCCGTCACCAGAGCAGCAGGAGGTGTAACACTCATGAGTGGTGGTGGAGGCGGTGGCAGTAGCGGCTGCTGCTGCTGTTGCTGCCGAATCCGCTGACGCAGCCTTTTTGCGTAGCCAGTTCCATTTCTTAAATTGTTCACAGCCTAGAGGCAGAAAACCATTTACAAAAAGGGTAAGATGAAACTTCAGCAGATCTACGAACAAAAGCCTTCACAGAGGAAAATTACTTGTGTATTCCTGTAAATGCTATCAGTCCTAAAAGAAACCAACAGACAGATATATGAAACCAACGTGCACATCACATGAAACACTCATACTAATGACTGGTAACTCAGAGTAACTGTATGTAATGTACTTCAGTGTTAACGCCGAATTTGAAAGCGAGGCAATCATGTTAAACAAAAGCGTGACCTGAATTTGCCAGGTTGTCTCTAGAGAGTTGTAAGCTTCTGTGACAGCAACAGATAATGTATTTGAAAAGTAAATTTAGCCTTATTGAATTACGCCTTGCTTAAGGAGATGTAAATTAGTATCTTCTTCCCTTTCAGCTTTCTACAAATAGCCTTTTCTTACACGCACTTTATGTAAATGTCATCACGTTACCTTGCGTAGGCAATTAAAGCATCAGGCGAAACATCCATCTGATGCCACGCTGGGCATGTATGTTCCTCAGATTCCAGCAATGCTGTTCTAATACCTCTGTATAATTAGAATAATCAAAATAGTATTTAGCCAAACTAAGGAAGTTTGGGGAGTTCTCATCAATTATAAAAGCACACATATGATTAATGGGTGAATATGGTCTTGAATTGAGAGCATGAAGCTAGAAATGTTCAACAGTGTAAAAAATCTCTAGTATGTAGCAAATAACTATACAGTTTTGATATTTTACTATTGTAACATCTGAAGATGTAGCATAGGCTGTGTCTTGATGTTTCAACTAGTCTCTTTCCCACCATCTAGTACAGTGAGAAGTCCCCAACGTCAAGGTTAATGAATAAAACACGTCTCAAAAAAACATTAGGAGGTTCGAGTTCTGAAGGTTTTAACCAACTCTCCTGTGGAGAAGAATGTGAATTAAATGCCTAACTATCCCTTTGTTGCAGACCACCAAAAGTCCCCAGAGTTGGCTATATAATTTTGTATGAGAGAAAGGGCTGTGGACAAACTAAACGCATTCCATACCTAACACTGTAATCACCTGCACAGTTAGCCACTCTTCTCATACTCGTCCTTCTGCATGTAAAGAAGATTTAACTAGACACGTCTATAGGTGAAGGTTCAGTTCATACCTCACGCATATACCTTCAGTGACTAATGTGAAATGGCATCAATACTCAACCAGGGACTTAGTGTAATTACAACACGCAAATATGCAATAGATGGGGTCAAGAGAAATGTCTTGGTTTGATACAAAATAATAAAAACTGTGAACTGTCATTAAAAAGAGTGGAAAACAGAAAAAATTCCAGTAATACTGAAGTATATAAAATATGCATGAAAGTTCATAGAGAAAGATCTATGGACATACCTTAATGTCTACGACCTAGAAAGAAAATTCCACCTTTATAATTCCAACTTCCCCTTGAATTTGGAAGGGCTCTGCAACATTGCCATATAACCTCTGCCTTTCACCCCAAGAGAAACAATTCTTAATATGAGTGTTCATGTATTTGTTGTGTAACTGTGAAGTTATAACCATTAAAACCTAGAGTAACACCAGAAGTCCCCCCAAAATCATACCCCATTTTTCGAGCAGTTCTTTATGTAGTGGCCAGGTCTTCCGCAACAAAAGCAACTATATGATGGTGGAGGCGGACCCAAGGGTTTCTTCATGTAACTAAAAAGTTTGAGGGGGGAAAAAGAAAACGGTAGGCATGTGTCTCTCTTGTTAAAACACACATCTCTGCCATTTTCCCATAATCTTCAATGAACAGATTGGACACGATCAACACTTACTTGGCCGGATCGTATTCATGGCAGGACTGTACCATCAAAGCTTTTAGTTCATCTTCTCGGAAGCACTGGCTTCAGCCAGATTGGCAGTCTGTTTCACAGGTAATTATTTGACATGCACATTGGAAACACATTTAAGCCCACACAGCCAAAGACAACACCACTCACCCCATCCTGTAAAGAGCAGCACAGCGCTAGCTGAGGTTGCATGAAAACAGCGGCTTACGTAAAATACAGCTGTACTGAAGATGTTCTGGGGAGTCCTTACGCCATTACAGGGTGTTTATGTGCCTGTTAACCTACCTGAAAAGAGCATCCTAGGGCACTCAAAACCTTAGGCTCTCTTTGAGCCTTCCACGAAGGCTTGTGTAACTAATCCAATTTTCTCCCAAGTGGACTGAGGCCATGTGCAGCAAAAATTACACTATCCAGTATTTTTAAGCTCCAGGCTAGTTGAAGGAGGAGACATCCACTGTATGCTTAATTGAGAAAGATGTATGCAAGGACCATTATTTAATTCAATTTTGCAGCATTCAAAGACACACAACTTAAGATTTGGGGAAGTTGCTTTTGCTTGCTGAAATTCAGCTTCCGATACAGAAGCACAGTTTAACCTTCAGGTGCACAATCTCTCTTAAATCCTCCACAGAGCTGATGGCGATAGGCACGTCTTGTGTCCCTGAATACCTGGGACTAGGAAAAGGCCTTCTCAGAACGTGTCTTCCCGGCCTTAAAAAGGATGAGACATCCAGCAACCACCCTTACCATGTGTATTCTAAGAGAAAAAGAAATACTGGCAACACTGTTTGTCATGGGGAGGAGGAATACAGCTGGAAAACTGTGAAGAAAACCATGGAACAGCAACACAAGATTCTGGCTGCGATGTGTGTTATTTCATGAAAAACAACTTGAAGTAAAAAATGATGGTTGGTGGGAGTTGTGCATAGTAACATGTAGCTGGAGTAGGGTCAGAATACTTAAACCAGGGAATTAGAAAGATATTTTGAACATTGGCAGATATAATACAGATAGTAATTCAGGAGCAGAGCGCAAGAAAAAAAACTCCTAAGGGAAGATTCCTAATGGCCTCTTTCATACACACAGCATTTCTTTCTGTGGAGGCGAGAGCAGGCTGAAAACCACAGAAGACAGCCAGGAAGAGCAGAAAATTCATGGCAGTAAATACACATACCGCAAAGCCTGTTCTAGCTTGACCTTGCACAGGGTCACATGTACCCCTCATTTCCCAAGAGCCGGTGTGACGGGTACACTTGACCCCATAACCAAACTAGCCGTAGTTTGGTACAGGCTCCAAAGGAGGTAAAGGAGCCATAGCCAGGCCAAGAACTCCTCTAGTTTCAATCTCTTCTCTGAAAACCCACAAAGGAGCCGAGTGACCCAGTGAGCACCGCTGCCTGTCACCTTGGAACACTCATCATGCAATTAACACAGGAATAGCGGGTGGTTTTTCCAAGACTCATTTATCAAGGAGCAAAGGAAGCTGTGGGCACAAGGAGTCTCATGCATACCCTTCCCATTGCATGTGATTTGACTAGGAGCCAGCCACTTTAGCCCATAAATATGACAGCCTAAGGGAGCCTTCTTTCAGCTCTCCCTGCCAGGCAGCGTGGCTGCACGGCAGTGATCTCCCCTTGAGCTGGGACGCCTCTCAAGGTTGCTCCTCGAGGCAGAGAGACCTGTTCTCAATAGCAGGTCTTTGCTAAGTGACTGACAGCATGCTGAATTCATACTAAGGAAACAGTACTAATCCATGTAGCTACTTAATATTAACTATTATAAACTTTGTACAGATAATTCCATTAGACATAAACTGTTGTCCAAGTCTGAGACGAAGATTGGACCGAGCCACACCTAGGCTCCATAAGGGGTTTAGAAAGCAAGGGGGTCCCCTCTGAACCTCGCGACTCAACAGGAGGGTCTTCCTTACCCTTTTGCGTCTCCGGTCTCTGTGTGAATCCTTCCAGCTCGATCCTAACTCAGTTCTCCTTCGTACGTTTCTTCCGTGCAGTAATTAATAAGGCGAACCTTGCCGTCCAACTTACTGAACCTCGGGAAACCACTGTCAAACTTTGTTTGTTAAATTCCCCAAATATACTGAACTCTGTCAAATTATTATTTTACCTCAATAAAACACACTGATGCTTCTCTCCTCCTGAGCGAGGTGCATTCCGCCCCTTGGCGAGAGACTGGCGCAGCCGGCAGGATCCTGAATCTGGACTCGCGACAGCCCGCAGCACAGCCTGCATGGGGTGAAAGGCATGCATCAGACCTCGGGGCCATCAGACCCACAGGGAGGCCTAGGGACAGCAAGGGCACCTGCTGTGGCCCCACCAGAGCACGCTTGCTCCAAAGCATGGAGCTGCCGGCTGCAGAGGAGGCCGCCCTGCCTTCCCCTGGCCCGCGGACACGAAACACCGACCTCCAGCTCTCAGGGCTCGGGCCGGCGACCCTCGCGGCAGCAGCAGGAACCGCTCTGACCCTGGTCGTGGGGCCGTCCCTGGGGCTGAGCACTCAACTGGGCCACGGCAGGGCCCGTGGGTGATCACCGAGGTCTCCCCCCAGGCCCCTCCGCCCTGGGAGATACCTGCTCCTGCAGCTCCCCTGGCCCTTTCCCTGGACCCCCCTCGCCCCGCCTGCCCCCAGCCCATCTCTCCCCCATTTCTCCTCAGGCTGCTCGGGCTCTGCCCCCTCCGGCCCTGCCCCAGGCCGGCTGTGACTGACAGGCCGCCTCCGGCTCCGCTGATTGGCTCAGCCATGGCCAATGGCACAGCTGTTGCTGGGCGGGCAGGGGCTGCCTCTCCTCGCAGAGCCCGCCCACCCCCCCCAGCTGCTCCTCAGCCAGCCGGGGCACTGGGCCTGCGGAGAGACGGCAGCGGGAAGGGCCCTTCGGTCCGGAGCTGTTCCCTCGGCAGCGCTTGCGAGGTGTGCGCGCAGCTCTGCCGTCCCTCAGTGCTGCTGTGGGGTCTGCGCCTGCTCGGGGATGGAGGGAAGGAGAGGAGCTGCCCTGCGTTTGCTCCGGGTCGGCAAATCTTTCCCAAAAGGCGGGTCTGTCTGTGCTGCCAGCCACAGCCCTGGGCAGGAGGAGCTGCGTGACAGGAGCCCAAACCCCTCACAAATCCCCCCGTCCCCTCACAGACCCCAAACCCATCAAATCTCCTCACGGATCCCCCCAAACCCCTCAGAGACCCCGACGTCTCCTCACAGATACACTCACAGACACCCCAAACCCCTCACAGGCCCCCCCAAACCCCTCAAATACCCTCACGGATCCCCCCAAACCCCTCAGAGACCCCAACATCCCCTCACAAATCCACTCACAGACCGCCCAAACTGCTCACGAATCCCCCCCATCCCCTCACAGACACCCCCAAACCCCTCAAATCCCCTCACGGATCCCCACAAACCCCTCAGGGACCCCAACATCTCCTCACAAATCCCCTCACAGACCCCCCCATCCCCTCACAGACCCCGCCAAACCCCTCAGAGACCCCAACGTCTCCTCACAAATCCACTCAGACCCCCACAAACCTTTCAAATCCTCTCGCAGACCCCCCAAACCCCTCAGAGACCCCAACATCCCCTCACAAATCCACTCGCAGACCGCACAACCCCCCCAAACCCCTCAAATCCCCTCACAGACCCCGCCAAACACCTCAGAGACCCCAACATCTCCTCACAAGTACACTCACAGAACCCCCATTGCCTCACAGACACCCCCAAACCCTTCAAATCCCCTCACAGACACCCCCATACCCTTCAGAGGCCCCAACGTCCCCTCACAAATCCCCTCCACACCTCACAAATCCCCTCACAACCCCTCCACCCCCTCACAGACCCCCCCAAACCCCTCAGAGACGCCAACATCCCCTTACAAATCCACTCGCGGACCGCCCAAGCCCCTCGCAAATCCCCCCCAAAACCCCTTGCAGACCCCGACATCCCCTCAACACCTCACAAATCCCCTCACAGACTCCCCCAAACCCCTCAGAGACCCCGCCAAACCCCTCAGAGACCCCAACATCTCCTCACAAATCCCTTCACCACCTCACAACTCCACTCACAGACCCCCCCCATTGCCTCACAGACCCCC
The DNA here is from genome assembly GCF_964188355.1 of Buteo buteo. Classification (NCBI taxonomy): domain Eukaryota; kingdom Metazoa; phylum Chordata; class Aves; order Accipitriformes; family Accipitridae; genus Buteo; species Buteo buteo. The sequence continues at coordinate 7,382 of NW_027439229.1, read as the reverse complement.
CCAAACCCTTCAAATCCCCTCGCAGACCCCGCTAAACACCTCACAGACCCCAACATCCCCTCAACAAATCCAGTCGCGGACCGCCCAAACCCCTCGCAAATCCCCCCCCAAACCCCTCACAGACCCCCCAAACCCCTCACTGACCCCCCCCGGCCCCCACCCACCTGCACTGACCGGGCTGCAAGTGCACATTGCCAGCTCATGTCCAGCTTTTCATCCACCAGCGCACCCCCAGCTTACTCGCTGGCAGGGCAGCATGGGCACAGAGTAGGCCTTGGGGCCGTGCAAGCAGCCTTCAGCAATAGCTAAAACATGGGTGTGCTACCAACACTGGTTTGGTCACACATCCAACACTCGGCACCATATGTGCTGCTAGGAAGAAAATTAACTCCATCCCAGCCAAAAGCAGTTATGGCTCAATAGCAGCTTGGTGCTGCTCTGTGTTTTATTTCTGGCTTTGCCTTATGTGGTGTATTTGGCGCGCACGCAATGGAGGGGCTGGGGCTGGTATTGCCCTACACAGTACCCCTGTCCTGTGCACTCCAGGACAAAGCTGGCACAGGGAGCAGAGGTGGGGATGATGACCTGTTAACGAGCCCCTTTGGTGCCTCTGTGGCTCAGAATTTAGCAGGACAGTCCCACCAGGGAAGCTGGGCTCCCCCAGCCTGTTGGTGGGTCCCATGCCCAGCTCCCTGCCTGCTGACACCGTGGGCATCCAGGTCCCTGTGTGCCCCGATGCGAAGTTCGGCCCAGGATTGGTGAATCCCTGGGTCTGCTGCCATTACGACCTGGACAACTGTGCTACTGATCTGTATTTATTGCTGTGCCATACTCGGACACGAATGGTCGATCCCTGAAGCTGTCCGTCAGGAGTCTGTCATTGTAGCCCAAACCCATACCCTGGCGGGGCTGGCTCAGGCCCTTGCAGGAGGGCTGGCGCGATGGGCTTGGGGCGCGGGCGGGTGGCTTCAATTCCTCTGGGGGCTCGAGGTCTCTGGGCTGGTCCCGCAACAGCCGGCTGGCTGAGTTGGACAGCCATGAGGGCCGGGGTGGAGGCGGGCGGGCCGGGCGGCTGTCCGGGCTGGCGGAGGCCCGTTCCCTGCTGCTCTGTGGCAGGCGGGCCGGTTTTGCAGGCACAGGTGATGGCTCTTGCTGTCGGGTCCAGCTCTCCGGGGTGCTGCAGCGGCTGCTCCGGCTGTCCAGGCCCGAGGAGCAGCTGCTGGTGTCGGACCGGGCTCGCGAAGCTGCGGAGAGGCGCCTGCGGAGAGAGGAGGCTGCTGAGGCCCCACCGCGGCTGTGGGGCCGGGCGGGTGTGAGGGTGCGGGGCAGCACTGGGCGCCTCACGGGGTGCGGATGCCTGGCTGCGCGTGGGAGCTGTGGGCGTGGAGAGCTCCGTGCAGAAAACGGGGCACCCCGCACCCCTCGTCTGGGGCTCTGCTCGCCTGCCCACGGCTCGTCTCCTCTCGGCCCTGACCATCCTGACCTGCCTGCTCTGCACGTGCCTGGAAGGAGACCTGCCCGCGACAGACCGAGGGGACCAAAGCTGGGCACAGCGCTGCAGGGCCAGGAGAGCCTCCTGTTCTCCTTTCTCAGCGTGCCTGGCAGAGACCAGCACTCGGCTCCCCTGCCTGTCCCTGACCAGACAAGGGCGCAGCCTCGGCTCTCTGTTCAGCGAGATGCTCTCCATCCTCTCTTCAGAATACGTATCCAAAGAGATACGTACCCCTGCACAGAAAAAAACCCTGCCTGTGCTGAGAACACGCATGCTGGCAGTGCTCAGGTGCAGATGGGACAGGCTGACTCTTTCTCCAAAGCAAGGCCGAGAGCTGGGAAGGCTCCTCACCACGGTCTGAGTTGCTGGGACACCCTGGTCGAGGTGAACCTCTGGGATTTATGGCATCACCTAACGGTGATTTCTGCTGGCAGGTTCACTGGCAGGAAGATGTCACTATTGCGCTTCTCACTTTCTATGGCAATGTCATCCCTCGTTTTTCTTCCTGACCTTGCTCATCCTACGTCTGTCGCTGGGTCTGCTCTTGTCGAGGCAGGGTCACTTTTAACTAACACTTGACAGGAGGAAGGGGTTTCACAAAAGAGTGCCCATGAATTGAGAGGCCAGTTAAAACATCTTACAGCAGAAATCTCAGTAGAGTTTGGCCAGTAACTGTCTTGGCACTCCACAATACCCTACCTCTAAATGCTTCATGGCTAATAGCAGCCATCTAATACAGAAGTTTGGCAAAAAAACCTCCCAACAACTCACCGCCGTCTCTTCCTCCACAGACAGATCACACAACACAGTATCATCCCAAACAGCACGGAGCCCAAGACCGCCACGGCGCCTTCTACGCAGTAGTACCAGAAATCTTGAGGATCCATAGCATTTGTGTTTCTCTTGTCATCCACACCTGGAGGAACAATTCTGTGCATTAGTGTGTCCTGCACGCTACTGGTAATCTCACAGGAGGTCTGACATTGCCAGGAAATGTTCTTTCTCACTTTGTTAGCATCTCTGCACCAGCGAACATGCTGGGGCTGCATGTTTCCTTGGTTTCAGTAGAAGCAAAGGAAACTCCCAAAGCCATTGCAAATCAATGCACTCTGGAGCCTCTCTTTCTCCCCAGAGCTTTGCTTACACTCTGGCATGGCCGTAATCCAGTTTTCCCAGTGTCACGGGTTTGCTCCCCCTTCTCGGCCACCCTTCACGTTTGCACACAACTTCTTTTGCGCTCACCCACTTTCACTCCCCAAGGCTTGCTAGTGCCGCGGCCTGGAGGCTCTCTCTGACCCTTTGGGACAAGTTGTCCCACTGAACAGAACTCATGAGGCCAGATGGAGAGCATGTGGGGGAGCACAGCTGTTTGACCAATCGCCCCTTTGAGTGAGACAGACAAAAAGCATCCCTGCATCAGGGAGTGCCACCCCCAGCTCTCTCCCCAGCCCACCACCCACACCCTGAGGGGATGGAGTCAGGCCCTCTCAGGAGACACCTGAACCTCGCTCTCCTGCTTCGCCTTTTCTCCAGCGTGGGCACTGCTTGCATGCCCCCAGGTTTCAGGACTTGTCTTCCCCTTATGGCCCCCTGCAAGACTGCTAATTACCTGCACTCTTTGGAGAAAATTCATATCTCCTGGAGTGGTGGGCTTCTCCAGGGCTGGACAGCACTGCCACTGCCAAGAATCAGAGAAAGGTAAAGCCTCAGCACGGCTCAGGCACAGAAGATGCAGGAGGGTGGCACAGGTTCCCTCTAAGCCCATGCCCGATCCGTCAGTGAATCCCTTTGGACCTCAGTTCACAGGAGGGATCCCCCTCTGTTGTGCTTAGGGGGACTCAGGGCAAGCTCTGGGATGCAGGTATTGCAGGAGGCACATTCCATTAAGAGTCATATTTCCCATCGTCTGCTGCGGGTGGTTCAGATGGCCTCACCCCCAAAACGGCAAAGTTCTCAAATTCCTGCGAACAGGTTGCGGTGGGAGGTGAGCATCTCACTGCATCCACAGAGGGTTACGAGTGAGTGTCTCTCTGGCACACTGATGGCAGTAACCTCCACACCCCAGAGATGACAGTCATCCTCAGAGAGCCGTTGCTGGCTTCTTTTAGAACGCTCGCTCTGTACTAATAGTTTGGCTGCTGACAAGATGTGCAGTAGCGGGCACCAGGGGAAGAGGCTGCAGACACACAGTGATTTTGATTCATGACACTGGATGACTGAAGGACAGCAATTACCTGGCGCGCCTGTTGATTGAATTGCCCCTGTTTTTTCGTCAGAGACTGGCACTGCGTGACTATCTCCTTCCTGAAACGCCTCCTTCTCCGCAGTCTCACGGTCCATCTCTTTAGAAAGAAAGTGGCTCACTTCAATTAGAAGTAACCGTTCCTCATCAGGAACGTGGTATCTTCAGGAGGCAATACTTCTCAAAATACATTAATAACGCTTAGAAACAAAGCCTGGGCATTTGGGGGTGCACCTAGTCACTAGTCCAAACGACGTGTCATTCATGGAGAAAAATTGAAGCGCTAGACACTTTCCAGTTTACCAGGAGACAGCAAATCCTGACCTGCTAAGAGACTAGGGGATTGCATGTGATCTTGTTCACATTCCACTTGGTGCATTTTTGGCAAACTGCAAGATGATGGTAAATTACTTCCCTCAGAGGAGACAGGAAGATGCTGTGGCCAGTTCAGGTGGGGAAAGAGTCCTTCTGAGAAGCACTTCCCATCATACCAACTCCACCACATGGTAAGGGTAACAGACACGCATGGTGGACTGAACCGCAAGCTCTTGCAAGCATATTCTGGGCACTTTCACAAGTGGCAGTGAAGAGCCCACAGTCCCCCAAAACAAGAGGAAAACCACAACCAAGTTATCGAAAACACAACTAGAAACAGACAGGCAGACCACCCGACACCGAATTCACAGCCCTTCATTTTAGCTGCCTTCAAGTTAGGTGTCGGGCCTTCAGCTGGGTGTCCAGCTTTCGCCCGTCCCTGACCCCGAGGTGTCACTGAGAGTCCTCAGACATCAAGGAGAACAATGGGGTTAGACCAGGCTGCGAAGCCGGGGTGCTCCCATCCTGGCCAGGGGATGCCTGCAGCCCAGGCAAAGTCTGCTGGTCTCAGGGACCCCAAGCTCCCGGCGCATCCTGTCCACTGGCCAAGGGCACTCTCCCTGCCAGCGACTGGCAGGGTGCTGGCCCTCTCATGGCTTGTCAGGAATCGGCTCCTCAGCCAAGTCCCTCACACGCTCAAGGTGTGAGCACTGCCAGTTCCTGCCAGCTGGATACCAACGTCTGCCCAGAACAGCTCTGGCCAGTAACGCTGTAACTGGGGCAGCAGCCGTCCCTGGGGCTCAGTTGAACCACAACTGGCAGCAGAGACTCTGCACCATCTCTACAGCTCACCAGCACCTGCAAGGCGTGAAATTTGAGTGTCAGCGCAGTGCGGCTCTGATCGATCCCTTCCTGCTGCGCGGGATTCATGTCCATACATGCATCTGAAACCTCAGCTTCCCAAGACTTCTGGTTATACCCACCATGTGCTGCTTTGTCCAGTTCCTTCAGGATTTCCTTTAGGACTTCTGGTGACCGCTGGGAAGATCTTCCTATTTCAGCTTTAGCTTTATACTTTGCTCTTTGAGGACCTTAACAGAAAGTATAAAGTTAAATTTCTCAAGAATAACATACTGAAAACGAGCGCTTAGTCTGTGCAGTCAGTCAGGACTGACTACTCACCCCTGGGATGCCAGGTGAGCTCCAGCGCAGGACCCAGCCGAGAAGCTGGAAAAGCCCTCCCTGTACCCACATCTGCAACCAAACACCCACGAGAAGTTCCCATCATACATTGTGATATACACTGTCATACTGAATATCAGAACATGTAAGGGGATCACAGAACAACATGGCACACACGATGCAGGCCTATATTCTCCCACCTGCAAGAGACATCTTGCTCACATTTGGGCTTTGAGCTGGCAGCTCTCAAAGGAAGGAAAAAGCCATGACGTACCCGTGCGATCTCCCTGCGCGTCAGCCCTGGAACCCGGCTGGGAAGCTGGATAGCCATTGCGTCCAGCCACGTCTGTAAACAAACAGAACAGAGAAGCTCCCGTGAAATAGTTCAATAGACTTCTTCAGATGTGAACGGCAATGAATGCAGTTCACACACAGGGTTGCTCCATGGCACTCGTCTCTCCCTGCCACTCAGGAGCACTGTGCAGACCGTCACTGGGTGCCTGGAGCATGCCAGTTTAAAACAAACCATGCACAGAGCTGCCGGCAGAAAGGACTCCCTGGAGCCCACACCAGCTCTAAAGTCAACCCCAACAAGCCCAATGGCTTTGCAGCAGGCACTGGAAGCAGCGCAGGGTCAGAAAGGCTGGGAAAGAATGTTTTGCAAGGCAGAGCGCCCCAGGCCACGTCACTGAACCTGACCCATTCCCTCTCTGCTCTTCTACATGTCTAAGCATCGGCCAAGAAAATACTAACTTAAATTTCATATGAACAAATATTAAAACCTACATGCCCGCTCATTCAAGTGACATACCTGTGGGGTTGCCCTGAGGCTCCCGGACAAGATCCGGCTGAGCAGTCGGGTGGCCATCGGCTACAGGCACAGCTGTAATCAAGCACGTTTCCATTAGACGCTGTGATCTACTTCTTTCTCAGTGACCTGCAGTCACTGGAGGGGGCTCAGGTAATGACGTGGGACCCAGACATGGGTGGAGGTTTCCAAAGCTGCAGAGGGCCTGGGGGACCTGGGTTCACGCAAGGAGAGCACTGCCGGGCTAGAGCAGGAATGCTCCTGTTTTTCTGAGCAGACATCTCCCAAGGACGGACATCCCTGAGGCTGAAAGTCAGGATTCAGCCAGGGAGCGGCAGAGCCAGGGCCCGGGGCATGGCTGTGACCAGCGCGGGGAAGAAGTGCCCCTGCAGGCTATTACCTGGCCCCTGCGGTGCTGCTCTGGCCCCGACATGCAGGCCAGGGGAAGGCTGCCCTGGGGCAGGGCAGCACAGGGCCGGCTCTGGGGATGGTTCCTCACCCCGCGGTGCCGCTCTCGGCCCCACCGGTCACCTGGAAAATGCCTCTGCAGCGGCTGCAGCCCCCTGCACCTCCCCACGGGACATCTACCCCCCGCTGCCCATGGAGCTGGCCGCGGCTCACCCGGCCCAGCCCGGCCCCGCTGCTCTCACAGCCCTGCCACACCACGACCCCAGCCCCGCCGTCACCCCGAGGTGTGGTGGGTGCTGCGCCACGCTGCCAGCGCTGGGTGCTGGCCCTCGCCTGCCCACCTACCTAATCCCCGCGCTTGCCACGGAGCAGCCCCGACATCCCAGGCTTGCAGGGACACCACAAAGAGGATAAGGAGGCAGGCGGGGGTCATGGCCCCCCACGCCTGCACCATGCCGCCGCTGCTGCTGCTGCTGCTGCGCGCTGCTGCTGCTGGCACTGCTGGAGCGGTGCCTGTGGCACAGCACTGCACATCACGGCGTGGCACAGCGGGGCTCTGTGACCTCACAGTCCGGCCTTCCCACCGCGGCCACGGCCCTGGGGCACTGCCCCTCCCCCACGTGTGTTGAGTTTTTGGGTTTAGATGAAATTAAGACCCCTTCAGCATCCTAGCTGTCTGCACATCAGCACACTCCCTGCCATCCTTAGGCGCTTTTGGCTACAGCTGCTTCTGTGCTTGCTGTTTGGCCACTGCTCTTCTGTGGATTTCTCTCTGCCTCGGAGTCTGAGGACAATTATGTGGGATCCTCTGGGCTGAGGGGAGGGGAAAAAAAGAAACCCATATTATTTCCTATATGTAAATGCTACTGAGGCTACGGGCTGGCCAGACTTGTATGGAGAGCTTTAAACTAGATTTACTGGGGGAGGAGGAGGAG